>NC_134777.1:97020222-97035222 GCF_046742065.1 Oratosquilla oratoria
GGTGGAGGTGAAGGAGGGAAGGGAGGTAATTCCTCGCCCTACTTTCCAGTGCTCGGGGGCCTGGCCTCGACATTGAAGGCGAAAGGGGCCACCAACAAACCCCACCCCCCAAATCTTCATATTCAACAAAGACGACGACGGCCAACACGCTTCCTACCTTCGCTACGAGTACGCCCTTCACCTACCGCTACTTACTACTACTACTACTACTACTAGAAAAAAAAAAAAAAAAAAAAAAAAAAAAAAAAAAATATATATATATATATATATATATATATATATATATATATATATATATATATTCAACTGAAGGCACCCCGTGCAGAGGGGATTATTAGTCATTTACCTAAACCCAGCCCTTCCTACGAGTGGCATCCTTCACAGACTTCATTCTGGCTATCAACACCACATTTTTATTCTCCTGTGGGGGTGGGGGATTGTCATTATGTAAACGTAAACTCTTTCCAACAATGTAACATAACTTTGTCCTAGTTTTGTGCCAAGCGATTTCATTCAGCTCTCGTGTCTTTCACCTGAGAGAGGAGAGGTGTGTTACAACTAAGGAGGCGGACCCTTGACTGAACAGTCCCAACCGATCGTGATCCCGTTGAGAGTCATGACATGGACTAAAGGTGCGCTTCTGACCCGAAAGAATCAACGAAGCGGGCAGTCCAACCGTCGTCACCTTTGCCCAACGTGTTACGAGGACCGAGATCGGAACCAGAACTCCATTCGGCATCCACGGAGTCCACCGTGCCCCCCCCCCCCCAAAAAAAAAAAAAAAAAAAAAAAAAAAAAAAAACTCCCTCTTGTTCCGACACGATAACATTGCAAATCAACTTTCCCCCCTCAAGCAGATTTTCTGGTGTAACCAGAAAACAGAGCCACTTTTACAAACAATGATGGTGATTGTGGTGGTCATAGTTGGTAGGGTGATGATGATATCATTAGTGGTGATGGTTGCGGTGATGGTGGTAGTGGTGCGAACGTCTCCGACAAGCGTTTGTTGTGTCAAAAGGATGTGGTGATAATGGTGGTGATAGTCGCGTACGGCAGAGGTAGAAGGTAGTAGGTTACCGTCAGCATATTAAGACGTAATCAAGTGCTGACAATGCAGGCTTACAACCTGAATGCAATGAAAAAAAAAAAAAAAAAAAAAAAACAATGACACACTGACGATTCTTTTCGAATTTTAAAAACAATTCATCTTCATACTACTTATTTTTCCCATTTTATCTTATTTTCTTCCTCTCTCCCAAGTTTAATTCACTTTACCTGATGACTAACTTTTCATTTTAACTTTTCTTACTTCTTTCATAAATTTATTTTGTCTTATTATCCAATGAAACAAATTAAGAATACTTTGAAACCTGGAACTCATTTTCACCTTTTCACTGCGTCTGGTTTTACATATCATTTATACTGCCTCGCCCAATTGTCAGTCATTTCCCCCACCGACCCTCCTGTCAGCTCGCCTCTCAACTCCTTCACCTCTGAACTTCCCCACTCACTCTCCTTTCGTCAGTCAGCCGTGACAGTGAACTGACAAAACAGCCAGAGTACTGGTACAGAATTGAATTTGATGGCAGTACTTCGGTGGCTGTAATGAAAGTTTCTGGTACTGATGGTGGTAGTTGAGATGATAACGTTTAGGTGGTGGTGGTGGTGGTGGTGGTGGTTGTGGTGGTCGTGGTGGGGCCCTTTCTTCAGTGGCTGGTATAATATTTCTCCCTGAAGTTATGGTGAAAGTGGATGGAGGTAGGGTGTCACCACATGTTGCGTCGTGTGTGTGCGTGTGTATGTGTGTGTGTGTGTGTGTGTGTGTGTGTGTGTGTGTGTGTGTGTTAGAAAGATAAAGAGAGAGACTATCCGTATGTATTATGGGAATTTACCCACCACAGACCACACAGTCTCTACTAGCGACCTCACCTCTTCAATATACGCTTGATCAACACTGGGGAGCATGATTCGTTAAAAACCACTGTGGTGTGGTGTGGTGTGGCTGAAAAACGCTGTTTAAGTAGTTATGTGTACAACGTAGGTAAGAAGGGAGAAGACGGGGAGAGGAGGGGAGAGGGATGAGGGTGAGGAAGGGACAGGGGTTGATGTGAGAGGAGAGATAGAGAGAGGAACGGAGGTGATGAAAAGAGAAAGGAAGTGCAGGACTGGAGGGGCCAAGGAGGGAGGAAGGAAGGGTGCGGGGGCGAGAAGAGGGAAGAAACAAGGATGATGTAAAGAGAAGGGGTCGAAAGAGGAGGAAGATTAGGACGGGAGGGGAAGGAGGAGAAAGAGGAAGAGGGGAGAAGGAAGAGGAGGAGGAGAGGGAAGGGGTGGAAGAGGGTAGAGGAAGTGGGAAGGGGGAGGGGGGAAGAAGGAAAGGGGAGAGGAAGATAAGAGGAAGAGGAGGTGGGAGGAGGAAGTGGGAAGGACGAGGGGAGGGGAAGGAAGAGGTGAGGGGGAAGAAGAGGTGAGGGGGAAGAAGAGGTGAGGGGGAGGAAGAAAGGAAGGGGAGGGAGAGGAAGATAAGAGGAGGAAGAAGAGGGGAGGAGAAAGAAGAAGTGAAGGGGAGGAATAGGGGGGAGGAAAAGGAGGAGGGGGCGAGGTGGAAGAAGAGGACGAGGGTAAGACGAGGAAGGGGAGGACAAGGAGGAGGTATTGCACCAGCTATGTGTCACTCATGAGAAGGCGTTCAAGGAAGGACCTGAAATATTTTGTCATCTTCAAAGTTTCGGCGGCTTCGCACGGGCCCATGCATGAACGCACCGTACACGTGCGCGCGTTGTGTGTGTGTGTGTGTGTGTGTGTGTGTGTGTGTGTGTGTGTGTGTGTGTGTGTGTGTGTGAGAGAGAGAGAGAGAGAGAGAGAGAGAGAGAGAGATGGGGGGGGGGAAGACGTCCATGTCAACATGGCAATTACGACAACAACAACAACGATGACAACTCCGCCCCCCAACCCCTCCCCCTCCCCCATTCAGTCTGAGCAGCCTTGAGATGTCGAGTCATTTGCTGTGCCGAGTTTCCTCATCGCCAGCCCCCCTCCCCTCCCCAAAACTCAACTTTTGCGACGGCAGCGTCGTGGCCATTCTCGTGACGGGTGCGAGTTTCCCTTGTTCCCTTCACGACGTAATGAGGGAAAATAAACTGATAGCAATAAGCGCTGTTTTCGTTCTGGCAAAAAAAAAAAAAAAAAAAAAAAAAAAATCCTTTAAAAATATTAACTTTTGTGAAAAAATAATAAATAAAAACAATTTAGGCGTCAATCTATTTTATAAACGCTGGCTCTGCATAGGCAAAAATGGTTGAAAACTTGCATTACTTTCTGGAATGGGGGTGGTTGCTGGTGTACACAGGGTTTGATAAAAGATGAAGTTAGGGGGGAGGTAGGGATGCTGGGAACCCTTCCCCAACTAACTTACGAAGACGAAAACCGTATCTTGATATGCAAGGGGATTTTAAGTCACCTTATGGAAGAAATAACTCGTCTCAGTCAAGTCTGAATATAATCAAACCGCCAAGTCTCGATCCCGGGTCCCCCAGAATGCGAGTCCACCGTGGGCACCTTGGGAATGGGATCAATGTTCTTCCACCAACTTGGTTACGTTATATCAAGCGTTTGCTTATCCTCTAATTCATTCCTTTGCTAATGTGTCTGCTAGTATCTTCACTATCCCAGAACCAGCCTTTCTATTGACAATTATGTTTCGTGACCTAGGCCTCTCGTCCTCTACATACATACATACATACATACACACACAAACACACACACACACTGTTTATTCATGGGGAAAAATCAAAGTCTTTGAAGGAATGGGGAAGTCTTTTACTATCGAGAACTACGGCCTTCAGCTCCTACGCTGGATAGCCAGCCACTCTAGCCACTGATATACTACATTCCCACAGGAATTTTCCAAGGAAATGCAACAGCGCGCAAGATTTTTCCTTCTTCTTCTTCTTCGTCTCTTGAACCCTTTCACTGCCGAAGGCGATCTAACGGAAACTGATTATTTCTGCCTCTCAGTGATCGTACTCTAACAGGATTGTAAACCATCTCTTTCTTGCTCTGGCACCTGAACCCAACTCCATCCCGATAATTCTGGCTGTCGCTACATTATTTCATTATTCCCAGCCCAGCTCGTACACACACCCTTTCCGTACCAGGTGGACTATTATTCTGATTACAAATGCCGCACCCAATTAATAGCGATGGTGTTTTGACTTCACTTAAACGCGCGTGCATACACGCACGAAAAAAGAAAAGAAAAAAAAAGTAAAGGTGGAATGTTAATTGGCCCACACGTTTACTATAATAAATCATGCTACCACCACTAAAGCTACAACGATTATTACTGCTCCCACTACTATAATAACATTCACGTTCAAATACGTATACATGTTTAGTGACAAATACACCAGCAAAGCAAAAAAAATGTGTACATATACACGTGCGAGCGCACACACACAATTCATTCCAAGGCCAAAGCTATTAAAACGTCACTTTGACAATTCTTCTCCTCAAATGAGGGGCTTTGCTACCGGCCAGCTGTAGGACCACCTGGCACCGAAAAACATGCCATCGAGACGACCCCTTTTCTTACCATGACATTCTTCATAGCCTTTGTTCTGGCTAAAAACACGCTCGCGATCCGGAGGGAGCCAAGTCTCCAGAATTGGTCTTTATTCGGTCAGCAGTGTCCTCTAAGATCTTCCAGCTGTACAGAAAAGTTTGGCGTTGGCCAGACCAAAGCATGTAAAGCGCGCCATCATAAGGTCGGGGTCAATTAGGTATTCCTAGCCTCCTCCCTACCTCATATGTGGTACTAGCCGCATATTCTATGTGGTCGATATTTTACGAAATCTTATTCACATCCCTACGAATCAAATTCCTCGGCATTATTTCATGACTAGATAAAATATATACATACATACATATATATATATATATATATATATATATATATATATATATATAATCTGATCACTTATAACTTCTAGTATTCCTCCCTTCCGCTTTCTATCAACTCTAGACGCCACCACTTGCCCGCTAACCAGAACAAAATCCCTGAAGTGAGGCTAAGTCGTGACTCTTCCTCAGATCCAAACTCGGTTTGTCTCACACTCGAACTTGTTCTCCGCGGATCGATGATACAACAGCATTGTATTTCACGTCTCCCCGTAGCAGTTCCGTGTCTCAATAACTCTTTATGTACAGGAAGCTTAAGCCCCAGTCACACCAAGCTTGCGACCTGTTTCCGACCACCTTCGACGGTGGCACTTTCTCATGGTTATCGCCAGCTGGCTATTTCATCTTCCTCTTCATGAAGGGGAGGAGGGGGAGATTCGTTCCAAATGCATCTTGAATGCCATTTATAAACAGAGGAACAACACAAATCGGCCTGGTCGCCGGTGGTCGGATACAGGTCGTAAGCTTGGTATGACTGGGCCCTTAGTGCGACCTAGCCACTGTAACACGTGGTTTACGTGCCACAGATGCCAGCCAGTGCTGCCAACGTCACATCAAAAATGTCCGTATTGCAGCTACGGGTCTCCAAAGCCCAACCCCGTCTATGACGACCTTTGGGTTCCGGAACAAGGTGTCAGCCACTATGACCCCACTTCTCAAGGCGTTGCCAATTCCTTACCATTAAACCACAATGCCTCCCACGACTCCATCCCCCCTCTTTCCCCTTCCCCTCTGCTATATACCTACAGTGTGCACAGATTCTTTCCCCACATCGCGACCTTCTCACCCCCCTATCCCCTCCCTCCCCCCGTTCCCGCCTGTGTTCCCAATGCCCCCGAAGAACCGCACAAGCCTTCAGACGAGCCCCGCATTGTCCCGCCCCAGTGCGCCGCCGGTGGTACATCTATCCCCTTTAAATTCGTGGCGTCGAGGGCAAACACACACGTACGCACACACATCCAAAAGGACACTATTACTATTTGCCTGCCCTCGCTCGTAAGCGACACTTGAGTGTCTGCCTGCCTGTCTTTCTCTGTACCTACCTACCTTTCTCCCTGTCTGTCTGTGTCTGCGTGGCGGACTAGTGCCACTTGCAGGGCACTTGGGTACGTTTTCTGCTGAACTCAACGCTTCTCCGTTCCAACAACAACAAAACAAACACCAATGCAGAAGACGTGGGTGAAAGTTGTGTGGTCGTCTTGAACCGCTTTATTGTTTTCACTAGGTAAATGAGGCGTTTCCCCCCCCCATTTTATATCATCTATTTCTACATTTTTTATGCAGTAAAACATATTAAGAAACATACGCTACACTTGGATAATAAACAGCCTTAGGATGTTTCAAGATCATCTTTCACGACAATGTCGCAACTTTACGCTCTCGTTTACCCTTTCAGGAGCGGTATTAAACGGACCTTTTGTCCCGTTTTGACCTCTTATGCCTTGTAAGTTACCTTTGACTCCCATCACAATTAGAAAAAATGTACATTATAGTTACTAGAATTATATGAATTACACCTGTTAAATAAAACTATGTACATCATATTATAGTTACTAAAATTATAAGTTTTACACCTGTTAAGTAAAACTATGACAAGGCCAGGGGAATTAACAATCAACAGTTGTATTGTTGTGGTCTATTGAGTGGCCTAAAAAAAAAAAAAAAAAAAAAAAAAAAAAAAAATACGCCAGGAGGCGTTTTGCTGCAGCCGAAGCACTCTGTGCTTGGACTGTTGGGGGAGGTAAGACAGTCACTGTTTGAAATCGGAGAGGAGTGCGGGATTCAAACCCACAACTAAGGGCATGCGAGACACCACGCGGTTCCCATTACCTCACCCGAAACACGAGAGCCTACTTCGATCCTTTTCGAATCTTCCGTGGCATTCTTCCGATGAGTCTTATGCAATCCGTTTCCTGAAGATTTCAGTGACACCACTATGGACCAGAGTCACCGAGAATTACTTTTATAGAGACTCACTTCTACTCAAGAGTTAATACCTTTTAACTCTTAACTGCCCCTACTTTCTACCGCCCTCCTTCAGCATGTGTCTGTTCCTAAGGACAGAAGCGATGGTTAAAGCAGTCTGTTCCGTGTCACACCTAGAGTTTTGTCACTTCATATTTCAAAGGTTATTTTTCCCACTAAACGCCCTGTCGATTGATTTCATTCAGCTTGGCAGATCCTCAAGCCGATGGGGGAGAGGAGGTGGCACAAACGCCCGCTTGTTGAGAGGCTGAGAGAGAGAGAGAGAGAGAGAGAGAGAGAGAGAGAGAGAGAGAGAGAGAGAGAGAGAGAGAGAGAGGAGAGAGAGAGAGAGAGAGAGAGAGAGAGAGAGAAAGAGAGAGAGAGAGAGAGGAAGGAGCGCGAGATTTGTGGGTAGATGGCGGCCAAAAAGGGGGAAGATGGAAGAGGAGAAGGAAGAGGGAGAGGAGGAAGAGGAGGAAGAGGAGGAAGAGGAGGATGGGGGTAAAAATGCAAACACACACACACACACACAGAAAGAGAGAGAAAGGGAGAGAGAGAGAGAGAGGGGGGGGAGATATATAAGGTGGATGGCGAGATATGCCCTGATAACGATTATATATTTAGAGCGTTATCAATGCAAGGCACTGCTACCAAGGTTACAGAGACGTACGAACACACACACACACACACACAACTCGTACTAACCTCGGTATGCGCTGAGTAAAATCAGCCGGCGGCAAACAGAAGAATAACTACCATTTGTTTTAGATGGCGTCAACCGGTTCCCTATCTACGAGATGCCACAAACTGAATAAAATCGCTTGGCGACATTAATCGTTTAAAAGTACAAATGTTGTGTCCTTACCCGGCGGTCCAGGAGTGAAATATTATCATCAAGCCTGAACTCTACAGTTTCAACCTTAGTTTCGTAAAGGGTTTTTCTATCTACTCATCTATCTTATCTCTACATCATCGCCTCACAACTGCGTAGACCGTATCATCCCCTACCGGCTACCCATGTGCGCCTCTTGGCGTAAGCTCCACCACATTGAAGAACCGACTCTTCGACACGTGGCGCCATCTTCAGCGGTTTTATTCTGGCTGCCGGCAAACTATTTTATTCTATCACGGAGGGCGTCCTCCATTCCTCGCACGTTTAACCCATTTACTGCTGCTACTGATAATTAGCAAATTTATTATTCTGTCTACCGTTTGGAGCTTTGGATTCGATCGATGGATCTCCTCCATCGCGTGCCGCCTCTCAAGATCGTTCGTTACTTCTACTTCTACGGTCGGCCAGCGCCGCCTCAGGGACGAGTTGAGAGGTGGTGAAAGTGGTGCGGCTCTTTCGTGACGTCGCGCGCGCGCGCACGTGTGTGTATGAGAGAGAGAGAGAGAGAGAGAGGGGGAGGGGTGGGAGTGGGGGACAGAGAGGAGTGAGAATGAGAGATAGAGGGGGGGGGTTGTTACATAAAGCGATATTAAACGCCCCCTCTGACCACAGTGCGCCCGGCGACCATTAAACACTCACGGAACTTGCTTGATCCCCTTTTTAGCTGCCACTACTAGGGAAGGTCAGTGCTGCGAGTCTTGACTTCCCCCCCCCTCCACACCCACCCACTGCGTCCTCCATCCTCTCTCTCTCCTCTCACCTCTCCCTCTTCAAGCCGACACTCAAACGACGACGTCGACACAAATACTATGGATTCCTCCTCATCCACTTCCACAACCGCCACCACCACTACCTTTTCCACGTGCGCCATCACTACCACCTCCACCTTCTCTTACACCATGGCCTCCGCCATCTTCTTCACACACACACACACACACACACACACACACACACACACACCATCAACCTTCATCTCTTCTTACACCATCGCCACCACCACCACCTCGCCTCTCCTCCTACTCTCACTCGCATCGCATCACATCACATCACATGGACTCGATGCGATGATGCATATCACTTGGAGCCCTCACGACACGTCAGGCTGGGGCGCCGCCGCCACCGGTGTGGCACCTTCCAACCTGATTGGGCTCCTGGCACTGTGGTGCCACACTGGCAAGTTGTGAAGTCGGTGCGTGGTGTTAACACGCTGTGGTGTTAGGTGTTGGTGTTTTAGTGGTTGTGGTGGAGTGATGTTTTGGAAGGTCATGGCTGTGTAAAGTAGTATCGGTGGTGGTGGTATTAATATTGGTATTGGTACTGGTATTGGAGACAGGTCAAAATTACGTTGGATTATAGACAAATGTCAATACTATTGAGGATGGGTTCATGGAAGAGGGTATTAGAGGAAAAAGGGAAAGGAGGAGGAGGAGGAGGAGGTGGAGGAGGAGGAAGAGGAGGAGGAGGAAGAGGAGGAGGAAAAGGCGGGAGAGGAGGAGGAGGAGGGAGAGGAGGAGGAGGAGGGAGAGGGAGAGGAGGAGGAGGAGGAGAAAGGAGAGGCGGGAAAGGAGGAGGTGGCAGAAGCTGCCTATACTGTACTTTCTCCTACAGATCGATCGACTGATCCCCTCGTACGTGACCCCTTCCCTCTTCCCTCCTCGGCCCGTCTCCTTATTCTTTCCCAGCCACCGAAGAGGACGCCCAGGATTCCGTTGGTTCGGCAGGCCACAAAGTCGTACGACGTCATCAAGGTGCTTTTCAGTTATATCTTTCCTCTTCCTCCTACCACAATCTCGCCTCTGATTTAAGCACATGCACACACACACACAAACACGTTATATATATATATATATATATATATATATATATATATATATACACATATACATATATACACATAAACATATGAATGAAGGAGACTGCAAGAGACCATAAGGCATACACTAGGCAGTTCCATGTCCATAACCACCTCTCATCCCCATTCTCTAACATTTTCTTAAAACAACCGATAGTTTCAGCGCTCACTACATGGCTACTAAGTCTATTTCATTCGTTGACCACCCTATTAGTAAACCAAATTGTGCCTATTTCCTCCTTCAATCTAAATTTGTCCAATTCAAATCCATTACTGCGAGTCCTCCCCTGCTGTCTTAATACATGATGACCTTGTTCACGTCACCCTTGTTAAAGCCTTTGAGCCACTTGAACACCTCTATTAGATCACCCCGCTCTGTGTCTTTCCAGAGAGAGCAAGTTAAGGTGCATAACCCTCTCTTCGTGATATATATATATATATATATATATATATATATATATATATATATATATATAGCTCTGGCTCCCTTCAAAGTAAGCCTACTCAGCAGCTGGGACCCTATTCTGTAGTGCCATCGAACGAACAACCGACCCAGCATGACCTTGACCTTAGCACAACACAGCCAGCCAGCCAGCCAGCCACCTCGTCCTGTTCTTCAGTACACACAAACACACGGTCATGCCACGTGCCTCGCCCCGCTATCAGTCAGGCCTGCCAAATAGTCTCACCCCTCCCTTCCCCCTTCCCCCCTCCCCCTCCCTCAGGGCCACATTCTCGTACCTTAATGTTACCCCCCCTCTACTCCCCCCACTTTTCTCAAAAATTTCCTGTGACCTCAATCACCTTCACTCCTCCTCCCCCATTGTAACTCCGAACAATAAAACATGAGAACAACAAGTGCCTGAACTTGTGATTCGGTAGGACGGACGGACGTCAGAGACAATCGTC
This sequence comes from Oratosquilla oratoria, assembly GCF_046742065.1. Lineage (NCBI taxonomy): Eukaryota > Metazoa > Arthropoda > Malacostraca > Stomatopoda > Squillidae > Oratosquilla > Oratosquilla oratoria. The sequence continues at coordinate 97,030,800 of NC_134777.1, forward strand.
TCCCTAAAAAACGTTTCCCAGGCTTATCGATTGCCTTACTTCCGCTCGGAGCACTCGGTCCAGCCCCGGATCAAGCTCTTTCCCCACTCTTTTTCTCTCTATTTTCCTTTCCTCCTCCTATTAACCAGTGGTGAAAGAGAAGAGAAAAGGAGAGAGAGAGAGAGAAAGAACACCACAACACACTTTTCTTAAGAAAACTGTAAAGAACAGGGCGAGAGCAGCGCTGCCGGGTGTCGAGAGGCAGGGACTTTCGGGTCAAGAGAAAGTCGAGTCGACAACTGACAAACATAGACTCACACAAACAATATGAATTGCTTCCAGAAACAGCGCTAAATGGCTCAACGTCATAACATATCTTTACTTATCAGCGCACGATTTTTATGAAATTTATTCAAGATATTCACGCCCTTCAAGTATGTCAACCTTATCTCAATATTATGTCTAGTCAATTAACTATTTTATTAAAGTGAAAGAAGGCTAACATTAATTCTAAATATCAATCTAACTGTTGCATTACTACCGTAAAGCCTATCCGTGATCTCGAGAAGACACATTAATTCCTTATCATACATCCTCTCCCCCGCCCATCTCCTCACGTCACCCCTCACCCCAGTCTCACGAACACTCATATACACCTCACGATCTGAACCACTGGCCATAATCTCCGCACGTACGCACATTTGCGGACAAGTGAACCTGGTACAGGAGCGTGCACTGGCTGCTGGCGGTACGTGCCAACTCTGGTCTATCCACGTGTTTCTCTGTAACATACGAGTCATCCAATTACGTTTAGGTTGATATCGATTATGAACGTGTTACGTACAAGATTATGCACCAACCATCTCATGCTGGGCTGTCAGTTTCATATGTCTTAGGCCATATGGCCATACAAGTAAACATAATCAATTTGACCCACTTCCCATTCCTACACTCGCTACACTGCCCCTATATCTAATGCCACAATATATTCGAACATTTTTTTTCCAGTGTGTGTGGAGTTATTGCCGTGTATATTCCTATATTCCTATCCAGATCATTTTCAATATGTGCCCAATCCCATATCCCTATCTACACAAATTTTCCCGTTTCCTTGAAAGTGTCTAACACACATCCATACATAGTTTGTCTCCACATACACACCAATGTACCCAACTCCTCCACTCTGAATCATATAATCCTATATCCCCATCCACACATTTCCTCTATCACCTAACCTATCCACATACACCCTGTATTCTTCTGATCCCTATTGCATAAACTACTGCACTGAGAACATTAACTAAACTCGTCACATATTCATGCTGTTCAAAGTCCAATGTATCGTCCTTACACACACACACAGAGCAACGGCGCCAAAACTTTTGTTGTCCTCTTCTCATTGACTCTCCACGACCTCCACTTTCCTCAACCACACAAGTGCCACTGAAACACTATCTTCGCCGCCTGGGAAAGCATGAAGAGGCAGACACTGAGGCACACAAACCCACTCACACCCAATGTACCAAACGGGGTACATTTGAAGCTTATGTTCTGGCTGTCAGATGGTTTTACTCAGAGGAACCCAAGGATGCGAAATGTATATACAAGTCTCGATGACGCTACTGAAAATAACCTACTTTCACTATTCCGACACATTAAAGGATTCAGTCTTGGCTAATTGCACCTCCTGTCTTCCTTGTCTAACTACTGCCTAACCTTATTCTATACCTCCTCCTCCATACGGAGGGAAACATCCTCAGACCTCTCCCACTCCCCACCCTCCACCCCCGCCTCCCTGAGCGAGGGACAGCCACATGGAGGCGTTAAAAATAGCGCGGACATCCACGAGTGCTCGCGCGCGCTGAACAGCGGGTGACCCGCACCAAGGTTGCCCCAATCAAGTCAGTCAGTCAGTCAGTCACACTGGTCACCTTCGACTGCACATGTAAACAAACAAGCCCCAAAGATCCGCCGAGGAAGCCTTACGCAAGAGCTTCGCACGCGAGGACGTACGCGGCCGAAAACGTAACAAGGTCAGAGGAATGTGCAATGCGCATACATGCAGGAGGCACGGGCTGTCATACACTCACACAATGACAACATATATTAATTTGGTTGACTATTAATCTTCGAAATGTTTTCCGAATCGCCTGCTAATGTCCGTCCACTTCCTCTGTTTTATCGATATTCACACTATGAAACCATATAGATATATAAAATTTTCGACCACCTTAGAACAAGCGTCCAGCAAGAGATTTCCATGACTTTGATAGCGGGCCAAATGCCTGTACAACGTAGTGTCTACTGAAGTCCTCACGCACATGAACCTTCTCCATCTGAGCGTGCGCTGGCGACGCCAATTAAAGAAAACGCGCTTACCGGTTAAAAGAAAACGGAACTGCGGTCCAAGAGCGGTACTGGTCCCGTTCTCTAATTAATTTCTTTCGGTTACTTCGAGTTACATTGTAGCCGCTGTTCATGTGAAGGGTGCATTTGTATTGAAACTATTAGTACTCATTATATCCTTCTTCGGGGGATAGGACCGGGGTCCTGCAAGGGACCACTAAATATAACCTTTCAATTTTAGCTAGGAACTTCATTCAGCAGAGGGAAATCCTCCGGTGCTTTTGGTGTGCGCGCGCGCGCATTTGCGTATTTGTATGTGTGCACGTGTGTGTGTGTGTGTGTGTGTGTGCACCTGTGTATACGAGTGCAATAAGGGCGCGTGCCCATTGCCGTAGTGTCACGGTGCCAAAGCGAATCTGGGTCACAATGGACCGACCCTCCTTGGCCATTTCGGGAAACGAAAAAATTAAGGGAAAATAATAATAATAAATACTATAGCTAAATCCCACATTTCTCCCACAACCATTGCATACCACCCACATGCTTTTATAATAATTATAATAAAAGGGTAAATAAACACATTAAAATGAAAATAATAATTCATAAAACAAATTAAATAAAAGAAAAATACTGAGAAGTCTGATGAGGATGACAAGAAATGACCTAGGACTAATTTCCAATGTGGTCCTGACTGTCGGCAGGGTTGGAACCATCGCTTACCTAGACCGTCGCCCACTACAAACAACGCTCTAGCTTATTCGGCCACCGGTTACTGCAACTGTGGACGGAATCCTGACGTACAAATGTCTAGGATTCAACTTAGCAGCTGCTCCGCGCAATCTGGGCAGAAACTTGTGCGAACTCACGGCTCTGAAGGAGTCAAAATGGTTCCACACTTCACATCTTTTCTGATTAGGGACAAAAGATTTCATTCACTCGGGGGCAGGGAGAAGACCCTAAGAGGTTGTGGATATTAACACGTTGATATTGTTTAAATTAATGACAGACTTTAATCAGAACTAACCCATTAACACTCATAATGGTTCGCTTATATAATATATATAATATATATATATATATATATATATATATATATTATACACACACACACACACACACACGTCAATAAAATCAAATAAATCACTATCTCCACCATCTACCCCCCCCCCAACTACTTCCTTCAAGGCGGGAGAAATAAGGCTCCTTTCAACCTATCAATCAATCATCCCCTACATGGGTGGTGGTGGTGGTGGTGGGGGGGGGTGCTTTCGGGTGGGAGGGGAGGGGGCGTCGTTGTCATGACAACATGTCTGATGAGGGCCATCTCAATCCCCTCTATCGCTCTCTCCATCTCCTTCCCTCTCCCCCAGCTCTCTCTCTCTCTCACCTCTCTCTTTCCCAATCTCATACAGTGAGGTGAAGTTATTGCAAAGATTGGCCTTTCTACTTGGAGGTAATTCAAGGTCTGTGTAACATTTGTAATATTTTCTTTATCCTTCCTTTCTCTCTCTTCACGTTTTTAAATTAATTATTTCAAATCTGGAAAACAAAAGTATCTTCACGCATACACATAGAGCAGACTGGACTCCTAATCTTGAGGTCCCCGGTTCGAGGTTTCGCTTGTTATATTATCACATGTGTGCATATGCATACATACAAACACACAAACTACACACACTGGTATAACCAGGTAGAATATTTTCTTGAATACCTATGAGGTTATGGTCCCTCCCCCGCTACTTGCTAGTTGGGTTCTCTATACTGTGTATACATTTACGAAGATTACACGGAGGAGGAGGAAGAGGAGGGAGGAGGAAAGTGAGGAAAAGGAAGGAGAGAGGTGGATAAAGTTAAGCAGAAGGAGGGAGAAGGAGAGGGAAGGAGGGGGAAGGAGGGAGGAGGGTGAAGGAGAGGGAAGAATAGACAAAGGTGGAAAAAGTGGAAGGGCAGGAAGTGGAGAGGAATGAGGGGGGGGGGCGACGGTGGAGGAGGGAAGAGGAGAAAGAGGAAGAGGATGGAGTGGAGGAGCAAACAGAGGAGGAAAACCCGGAGAAGGAGGAGGAAGAGGAGATGAAAGTGGAAAAGGAGAGTTACGCTG
>NC_134777.1:97040222-97055222 GCF_046742065.1 Oratosquilla oratoria
GAACAACAATAGCCTCGATAGTGGACAATATGAACGGTAGTTTACGGGCCTTTTACACTTACTTGTTTATTAATTTTTTATTAACTCTGAATATCCTTCAGCATGTGGCCTCTCCTTGTCATTGACAAAGGCTTTACCACTAACTAGCACAAATTATCTGAAGCGAGTCTGTAATTGAGAAGTGCGGGAATATACACGCACGTTTACAGTGTTCAGTATTGGCTCCGATAATGTTTGCTATATATGAAAATGACATGGATGAAGGTGTAGAATGTTACATGAACTTCTTTGCAGACGACGCAAAACTACTAAAGGAAGTAAGTACAGCAAAAGACTGAGAAAGAGGCGCTCAATTGGCCATTTACAGAATCATGAAAGGCATGGAGGTCCTTGACAGAGAAGACTTAATAAAGTGGGATAAAAGAAAAACAAGGGGACACGAAAAGAAACTCAAAAAGGACAGTTATAGAAGAGATCTGAAAGAAAATCCACACAGAGTGGTGGATGTCTGCAACAAATTGGACGAAACAACACCATACAAGAATTAAAGAACAAACAAGATGTTGCGAGATACAAAGACGGGTCACTACGAGTATAGCTCCCCTCTCGTATAATACAACTAGGTAAATACACGCACATACACCATACACTGTCCACCTTTACCCTTCCTGTCTCCCCGTTTCTGACCTTTTAAAGTCGGAACGATCTTAATGAAGAGTAAGTTTCGATGCGGGACGGCTCAGGGTAACTTCCTAAGCTGCTTTGCAACATTCCCTCCTGATCATTATGCATGGAGCTTGTTCAGTAATCATTTCCTGGTTCAAATATCTCTTTACTTCAGAGGGAGGAGGAAGAGTAGGAAGGAACAGAAGAAGGAACAGGGTGAGGAGGAATAGGAGGAATAGGAGGAGGAGGAGGAGGAAGAAGGAGCTGAGAGAGGAGAAAGGGGAGGCAGGAGCTGGGAGAGAAAGAAGAGGAAGACTAGGAGGATGAGGAGCAGTATGAAGAGGAGTATGTAGAGGAGGAAAAGGAAGGAGGAAAACAGGAAGAGGAAGATTAGAAAGAGGGTGAGGAATAGGAGGATGGGTGGGGTTTGGGGTAGTGGGTATCGTAAAAGAGGAAGAGGCAGACATCGAGGCGGAAAAGCAAGAGGAAGAGGAGAAAGGAGGACAATCAGGAAGAGGATGAGGAGGATGGGGAATGAAGAAATGTTTTTCGGTTTGGGTGTAGGGTGTCGCAGAAGGAAAATATTATGACGACAGACGAGGAAACATTTCCAGCCTTCAAACGAGTTCCGGGAACCCATGTCCCAACCACGTGATCCGATTCCATCCAGGATCCTTCGCGCTGACGAGGCGAGATCGCAGCCCAACGCGCCACGGACGGCAGCGGCGCCAAAAGGGTGACCTTGAACAAGACTGGTTTACTTAGGTCGAATCACTAAGCCCCTTCGCGATCGACGAGGTCCCGCACGGGTGAATAAAATCGCCTGACGGCAGCCAAAATAATACATATATCAAGGGCTTTTTTCCCCTTTAAGTGGGAGGTAGCCAGAGTCAAAGGCATAATCCACTCCCACCCATTTCATCCCCACATACTCCACTCCCATTCACCATCCTTCCCTCCCTCTTGGCTCTTCCTGGATGAAGGGTCATCCCTGCATCTCGCCCACTGCCCTGAGTCAAAAGTAATGCAGCAAGACGTAGCACATCCTCAGCAAAAGCCGCTTCATTTAATCGGCGACTCCCCCCACCCTCCGTCCCCTCACTGAGATAATAATATAATAATAAATAAACAAGCTATCACCCGGTATGGAAGGAGCTGTATAACGAAATTGCAATTTCCTTCGTCAGCGTTCATGTGATTGCATCAATGGACACTGCAAGACTCGGTTGTGTCCCTGGCGATCCAGCTCATCCATCTCTTTCCTCGCAGATTCTACCGAGTCACAGACGGCCTTAGATTCACCACCGCTCTATGCGCAGACGAACTCTGGAAGCAGATTTTTCAATCTGCCTTTACATTTATTTGGAGGTGGAGGAAGAGGAGAAGGAGAAGGAGGAGGAGGAGAAGAATACGACGCCACCAGTTAGGCCTTCATGGTTTACCTACTTATACTTGAAATCTCCATTATTAATAAGAATTTAGAATAAAATAACAATTGAATCATGCCCTCTTCCGTAAAGAGTGCCTCTTTTCCTCTGGCCACCAGACTATTCAATTCGTCTCCGTGGGAGTCCGCGACAATGAAGGAGTGAAGACACAAATCCACTCCTTCCACTGAAGTTGGTACTCGTCCTTCTCCGAAGGGCCACTTGTGGAATGTGATATCATCTCTCGCCCCTCTTTCCTCCAATGTTGGTATATACAGCTATGAGTCTCCCCGCATAATCTTTATAGACTGTAATCATCTTAATATTTGGATTTTTCCAGTTTTGTTTGATTTTTCATTCTACTTAAGTGGACCACACACACACACACACACACACACACACACACACACCTACAAAATATAATAAAATAGACAAATGAATAAAAATAAATAAATAAATAAATAAATATAAATAACTACTTTTGGTTGGTTCTCGATGAACCCATTCCATACAGAATGGCACTCTCACTTATCTTGGTTGTCGCCAGGCCAAGCTATCCAGCTCCTGGCGCCACGGTGCCTTTTATCCACCTTCGACAACCATGTTTATCTTCAAGTCTATTCTTTCAGTCAAGCCATTTTGGGGGAACAAAAACAGGACTGGCGCCAGCATATGGACCTCCGGAGTTGTTTTTTCCCTCACGCGCCCGCACGCGTGTGTATTTACTTAACTATAGTATACAGGAAGGGAACAACGCTCGTAGGGTACTGTCTTCTACTCTATTTCTCATACTTGGCATATATTCATATTAGTTTAAACTTGTGCTTTCTTTATTCGTGTGTGCATATGGATGGATATATATATATATATATATATATATATATATATATATATATATATATATATACACACACACACACTCGAGAAATAGTGAGGGAAATAAACAGACACGTACATCCTTAGAGACAAAAACATTCCGTGAATTCAAGAAGTCGAGACAGAGGCAACAATACTAGGAAGGTGGTCCCCCCTAGACCTCCAAGAAATAAAATTCTCAAAAACCCCGGAATACCGAGGAACCGAGGCAGACCCGGAAAAGTGGTGGTGGTGGTGGTGGTGGTGGTCATGACCGGCGGCCCTAACACCACCGCCACCGCCACCGCCACCGCCGCGGCTGATCGCCCCACATTCGACGGATAATAACTCAGCGGAGTGACTCCAATGCACCAGAGGTCCTTGGCGACCTAAAGAACGCAGGGAGACGAGGCGAGGAAGAGGAAGAGGAGGGAAGAAGAGGAAGAAGGGGGAAAGGAAGACAAGAGTTGGTGTGAAAAGTGGATGCTGCTACAAAAGAATAAAATGGAGGAATATGGGGCGAGTGGATAAAGCTGGGGGAGTACATGACGTAATCAGAGTAAGGGTGAGTGAGGAGTGAGGTATGTGCGGGGTGAGTGACAGTGCACGAATGCGGGTGCATAGAGTGGGAGAAAAGTTACCGAACGCACGGAAGAGGAAGAAGAATAACAAGATAAACAGGAGAGATATAGAGACCAGGAAGTGAAAGAGGATGAAGGCTGGATCAGAAAAAAAGAGGGGAAGAAGAGGAAGAAGAGGAGGAGGAAGAAGCAGAAGAGGTGCAGCCCTGGCAGCCTATCGGAAGTCGATATGGCTGTCACGGAGACGAAATGAGAAAGAACGAACAGATGCCAGGCCAAGCCAGGCTAGGCCAGGCCACGAGAGGCCAGGTGAGGCCAGGTGAGTCATAGGCCCGGCCGCAGTATCAGGAGGCCCATAACGGGCACCCTCGGCGCAATTAACAAACTATTATAATTTTCTTCGCTCTCTCCCTCATTATGTCTAATGTTCCTCCAGGTCCCCGTCTTCTCTCTCTCTCTCTAATATTTTAGGACCAAAAGTTCTCTCGTCTCTGGCTTCCCCTTACACACACGCCAATTACTGACAAATATGACAAATACAACCAAAAAAAAAAAAAAAAAAAAAAAAAAAAACCTGAACGGTTGGCTAATAGTCTTAGTTTAACTCCGTCTAGGCCTGATTGAGTCCTTGACTGAAGTAATCCTTACTAAAGATTTTATTCAGGCTGCCGCTGTGCGATTTTATTAAGCTGAAAGAGTCCACACCATACTCAAGGGTTTAACCTCGACTGACTCCTTTTCTTACGGTAAATATTTTCTTCTGGCGTTTCTTGACGCTATTTTATTAAGTACTGTCGGGTGACATCATCGTAACAGCTCAAGAGGTCACCATAGCGAAACTATTAAAAACGACGATTAGCCCAAACAAATACGTACAACCCCTTCGCTACAGTGATGTATTTCTAATTTTATTCTGGCTAACGCCATACTATTTCATTCAGTTAAGGGAAAGAGGAAAGTGGGAGGGAGAAGGTAGATTATCGTTAAGAAAGTGTTAGTTAAATTCAAGCAGACTTAAATTCTCAGAAAAAAATGAATGCATCAATGAATAAGAAACAAATAATGCCAACTCGCTAAATTTAATCTCCATTTGAGCCTACGGCCTCCCAAAGGTAACCTAAAAGCCACCCTCCCAGCCCCCAAAGCCCCGTTCATGCAGCAACGGCAAAGACACCCAGCCACCTGCGAGAGGCTGAGATTGGCATGCACGGCAGGGCAAGAGGCTAGCCACGCTCCCGCCCTCCCCCCTCCCCCTCCTATCCACTCCCTTCCCCCCACTGGGTGGCACTACGTGTGCAAAAGGCGTGATGATGGAGCAAGAATGAACACTACCACAGAAAGAGAGATAAAGAGAGAGAGGGAAAGAGAGGGAAATGGAAAGTGGGAAAGAGAGGGAGAGAGGGGGGGATGGGTGCAAGGAAACGGAAGGGTGGGACGGGGAGAGGGAGAGAAAAAGGAAGAAGGATAAATAAAGGGAGGAAAAGGAAAGAAGGAAGGTAATATGGGAGGGTGGGAGGGAAGGAAGGAAACGAAGGGAGACAGGGAAGAATGGAGGAAGGAAGGACGAAGAAGAGGAAGAGGGTGAGTGGAAGTGGTGTGGTGGTGACGTGCAAGTCCTGCAATGGAGGGAAACATGAAAAGAATGGCTATGGAAAGGATGTATGGTGGAAAGGGGGTAGGGAGGGGTGAATGGGACGGACGGGTAGGAGGTGGAAGGAATGGTGGGAAAGGGGGAAGCTAGAAGGAAGGAGGGAAGGAGAGAAGGAGAGGGAAAGAGGAGGAAAAATTGAAAGGGAGGGGAGGAGGAGTGGGGACGAGGGAAGAGAGGGGAGAGGCAGGTACGGGAGATGGAAAGGGGAGGGAGGAGGGAATAGTGGAGAGGAGAGGAAGAGGAAGGGGGAGGAAGAAGGGCCAAGTAGGGGGTGGAAAGAAGGAACTGGGAGAAGAGGTGAGGTGGGGAAGGGAGGGGAGAAGAGGAGGGGAGGAAGAGGGAAGGAAGAACGGTGGGAAAGAGAAAAGGTGGAAAAAGGAGGTAGCGAGTGTGGGAAAGAGGGAGAGATCGATGGGTTAATGGAGTGAGAGATTTCGAATCTGTCCGAGATGAGATGAGAACTGCTGCCCATCTCGCAAAGTTGGAGAATTGGGGGGGAACCCCCCTCCCCCCCTCAAACTTCCTTGCACAAGGGGACAAGGGCAAGGACACACCACTACCTCCCAGGATGGTGGAGGAGGTGGAGGAGCAGGAGGATGGGGACGAGGAGGAAGAATAGAACGAGGTAGTGGAGAAGGGGTAATGGAGAAGGAAGAGTAGGAGGAAAAGGAGGAGGTGGTAGTGGTAGAGGGGGGAAAGTCGTGGAGGAGAGGGTATTGGAGGTAGAGGAGGAGGAAGGGGAAGAGGAGGAAAAGGAAATGAAGGACGAGGTAGTGGTGGAGGGGGAAAGTAGTGGAGAGGGTACTGGAGGAAGAGGAGGAAGAGGAGGAGCAGAAGGGAGAGGAAGAGAAGGACGAGATAGTGGTGGAGGGGGGAAAGTAGTGGAGGAAGAGGAGGAAAGGGAAGAGGAGGAAAGGGAAGAGGAGGAAAGGGAAGAGGAGGAAAGGGAAGAGGAGGAAAGGGAAGAGGAGGAAAGGGAAGAGGAGGAAAGGGAAGAGGAGGAAAGAGAAGGAGGAGGAAAGGGAAGAGGAGGAAGAGGAGGAGCAGGAGGAAGAGGAAGAGAAGAATGTGATGTTAGTGTTGGTGGTGAAGGGATGGTTTGAGGCGAAGCGATTGAGAATGAAATAAGAGTGCAACAAGGAGTGTGAAGAAAAGTAGTAGCAGGTCAGGAAATGAAAGGCCATGAGGCGGAGGCAGGCAGGGAGGCAAAGTTTCGCAACAGCGAACGTTGATAACGTGAACGGAAGAAGAAAACTCAATTCCTGAAAAAAAAAAAAAAAAAAAAAAAATCCACCAACAAATAAACAAACATGAAGGTGGACGAAGAAAAAAGAAAAACATGAAGAAAAAAGAAAATCGATTTACATGAAAACCCCCATGTCATCATTGCCGCCATTGCTTCACGCGAAATAAGTCCATCGTCATCCCTGCTGGCCGGAGGCGCAGCCGGCGACCAACCACCCGGAGCTGGTTCGAACTCGTGCGAGCTCGCGCGTGCTTGGGCGTGCGCTCTTTCGGGACTTCCACCTAAAGACCTTGCCACATACCAATATCTGAAATCATACGGTCAACGGGGACGCAGCAAGCAAAAATACCAAAGTGTGTGTGTTTGTATATATATATATATATACACACACACACACACACGCACATACACCAAAAGGTTCTTTCCCCCTTATAAAGATGTTGGCCCAGTCAAAGCTTACACCCACTTCACCCACCCCACACCCAATTTTGTCCCTTATCTCAGCTCCCCGTGGATGAAGGGTTATCCCTGTTCCCCTCCCACTGCTCGCGTCAGAAGCAATGCAGCAAGACACAACACTTCAATCGCAGCAGGGGCCGAGAACCGACGCTCGTTTACTTCCACCACTTTATTAGATGGCGAGCCTCTCCCTCATCCACTCAAGAAAAATACAAAGCAGACTTCAAGAAATCGCTTCGGACCGCATCAATTCCTCACCCAACAGGCATTCTCCACTCACATTTACCTCTTACCAAAGGTGTGTGTTGTGTGAATGAGAGAGATAGAGATGAAGAGAGATGGGGAAGAAAGAGAGGGAGAGGGAGGGGTACAGGGAAGCAGGGGGAGGGGTAGGGGGAGGGAGAGTGGGAGGAAAAGAATCTTGACGTGGCACAGCTGCAAGGCACCACGAGACACTAGGGAGCCTCCATCGGACATGAGCGAGCATACAACTGGAGCAGAGGCACACAGTCACGAATCCAGAACCTTCCGAGGACTGCAACTGAAAAAGGGCCTGACGCAATAGGACTGCCTGCATTGGTCGTGCGCACGCGTGAGAGAGCGAGCGAGCGAGCGAGAGAGAGAGAGAATGGGGAGAGGAAAATGACATGTAAAGATACTGGAGTGAAGAGGAGATGGGTTGAGGGAGAGAGGGGAACAGGTAGAAGGGAAAAATATAACTAAGCAAGAACACAGTAAACAAGTAGAGTGAGACGACCAGACTGAAGGGAAGAAACCACTAGTATTATATGTGATTCACCATTGTGTGTTTGTTTGTGTTGGGATGTGTGTGTACGTGTTATGCACGTATGCATGCATGTATACAGTAGATATAAACATGTAAATGCTTTCAAATATGTTTTACTACCGTATTTGCGGATTCGTACAATACAACAAAGCTGGCTGGAAGGTGGAGGGAGTGGGAGGGAGTGAATGGAGGAGAAGGCGGTGGCGAGTAAGGGACCGAGATGCTGGAGAGATAGGAGCGGGTGGCGGAGAGAGGAGAGGAGAGGTAAAAGGGGAGAAGAGGAAAGGGAGCAGGTGGAGAGGATTACGTGGAATTACTGGGCGAAGAGAGGGAGGACGGAGGGAAGGGGAGGAATTATGACAAGCCAGTTGTCACGGATGGATGTTAAATCTCATTGCCATTCACCGTATACATGATTGTCCTGGCAATCGGTAACCATTTTACTCTGGCTAATGTCAGACTCTTTCATTCGGGTGATGCGTGTGTGAACCAAATTTTCGAACGAGAAAGGCATCACAGGCTCGGAGAACCCAATCCGCACGGGAGTTCATCCCAGACTGCGGCGGACAATTCCATTCAACTAAGGGGGACCCTGGACACGAAATAGTGACATCTTCCATCCCAAGACATGGAGAGTTGTCACCCTAGAACTCCCACATGAAGAATCGTCACCCCCATCAAATCCCACCTGAAGAATTGTCACCCCAGTACGCCGGATATCAACAGTGGAATAAAGATTAGATTAGGTTGAATGAGGGTTATGTTTATTGTCAACTTAAACAACCGAAGAATCGTAAACCCAGGATGGCCAAAATGAAGAATTGTCACCCTAGGATGGCCCATAAGAAGAACTGTCACCCTGTCGAAATCTGGGGTGACGATTCTTCATGCGTTCCCGAAGACAACCTTTCCCGTCTCCGACTGACGCCTGACGCGTTCAACGTCGTACTGATGACACGGTCCTTCACGTTACCTCCACGGAGTGCGCGTACGTAGATCCCGTCGCTCTACGTCCCAGGACGAACTTTACCTACTTTCCTTTGACTAATGATACAGGACCATTTACTTGGGGTGTGGGGGATGGGAGAGGAGGGAGGTCTCCATCTATCCAATGCGACACGAGATGTAGATAGATACAGACAGAAATAGAGTACAAGCGAGTAAGGAAGAGTGAGAGTGAACGGGGAAGGAAGAGAGCGAGTGCGGGCGGGGAAGGAAGAGAGTGAGAGTAGGAGTGAGAGGGAGTGAGTGCGGAGAGGGCAGACTCGTCCCATGGCCCAAGGTCAATGCCACAGGCGGGAAGAGCCACCCCCCCCTATCCCCCCGGCACTCTGCGCATCCCCCCCAACCCCAAGTCCCCATCGACGACCAAATCCCGCAGATTCGAAGAAGCAACGACATTCCCTTCCCTTCTATATTGGGATCAAAGTCAACCCCTCAAAACAAGCACACAAGTAAATAAATAAATCTACATTAATATATATAAACATACATATATATACCGAAGTCCCTTTATAAGGGGACGACATTCCCTTCCCTTCAGTAATGGGATCAACCAAAGCCAACCCCTAAAAACATACACAAACGAATAAATAAATATACACATATGTAAATACGCAACACACAATTTATATATATACATATATATATATATATATATATATATATATATATATATATATATATATATATATATACATAAATCCCCTTCATATGGGGAGCGACCCACATCCATTCAAAACCCATTCGCCGTTCGTCCCTCCCATTATGACACCTCCCTATTCCCGCCGCGCCTCTCGGGTCAACAGCAACGCAACGACACGAAACGCTTCCACCGCAGGGCCGGCCGGCCCCGTCTGTGACCAGGGCTGGTTCGCCCCTACGACGTTATTAGGCGACCCTTCTCCCGTCATCAATTCGAACAAATCCCCCTTTCGCGTCGACTCGTTTCTTCATCTATTTGCATCCACTCTCCATAAGTTCCTATATTTTGCACTCTCTCTTACCTGCTCGACAGTTGTTCCTCTTGTATCTAATGCAATAAATTAATAAAATAAAATAAAAATACACCAATAAGTTTATCATTACATAAGGAAAAATCTCTAGCCATGACAACCAAATAATACTACAATAACGGATAATGCTCTTGTGAACGGGAATTAAACTGGCCGCACCTTGTCCCTTGTGTTTGGGCAGCCAAGGCAATATAAAATAATATATATAAACACAACTAATAATGAATAAACAAACTAATAAGCAATTACGTGTAAGTCTTCGGGTGGAAACTGTTCATTCGCCCTCGCTATTTCTCCTGACTCACCCACCCTTGCTATTTCTCCGGAACCTTAGCCCGCGTTCAACGAATAAAGTCATAAGAGGTGCTCTTACGAAACTGAGGATCCACATCGGAAAATATTATAGTAACTATAAAATAAAATAATTACAACTACGATAATATAATGACAGCAATGACTACATCGTACATCTTTTACAATGAATACAACACTACCGTTTTTGTAGTTTTGCTGCACGATGTCATACTAAATCAACAGGTGTGTGTGTGTAAAAATAATAACAACAACAAAAACAACAGAAATACGTTGACCACGTCACACGATGAATATCTGAAAGCTTGGTTATTTCATCTGAACTCTCCGTGTCCCCGGGCTCGATTCCCTACCGCGGACTCTCGTTCAACCTCTCGGCTCTTTACTTCTTTCGCTACGACGAGGCCATTGGCAGATTCTGTTTTGGCAAGCCAAAGACCACCTTTGTCAGTCTGGTGCCAGGCGATTTTATTCATCATTATGGCGAAGGGGTAAAGCGTGCATTAGTTTTTACGTAATCGACATTTTTGTAATTAGTGAAACCCCTACGGACCAGAATTACGCAGCTTTATGATTTTTGACAGTCTACATAACTCCGCCTCTTGATAGTTACTGAACCCACGGAAAGAATCCCTGGTTATGAACGATTGAAAAGACGTTTGCATGATTTTATTCTGGCTGACGCCGGGCGATTTCAGTCACGTGACGAGGCCGATCTCGACCCATCATGAGACTCCGTCTAAATAAATCTCCTGGCGCCACACGGGTCATGGGGTGCCTGATTTTATTGAGGCTAAAGCCAGGCGACTCCATTCAGACTCTGAGAACGAGGTTAGGAGCGGTTCGGAAGTGATGAGAAGGAAAACGACGAACGGCGAACCAAAGCGAGGCACGACGGCCCAAGGCGTCGCGAAGCGAAGCAAAGAGGAGACACGGAAAACAAAGCGAAGAGAAGCCAAACAAAGCGAATGTAACGCAGTAGGACAAACAAGCAAAGCTATGCATGTCACGCGGAGGCAAAGCGAAGGAAGGCGAAGAAATGTTAAGTGTGACGAAGCGAAGCAAGAAGCGAAGAGAGCGATGACGGCTGCGGTGAGCCGAACATGTGGTTCAGACAATCAATAGGAACCAGCTTGCCGCCGCCGCCGTCGCCGCCGCCTCTGGGAAGACAGACAGACAGACGGACGGACGGACGTGCAGCTAGACATAAGACATGCGCGCACGCACACACAATGCTTCATACAAATCAAATACAAACAATGCGATCATATTTATTATGAGTGTGAAGGTAATGTGGGGAGGGAGGGAGAGAGGGGTGGGAGAAAGGGGGAGAGAGAAAGGACGAAGGGGTAAACTGCGACATGGAAGACTATATTGGCAACACCCTCAAGACCTGAGAGGCTTCTTCACTCTCTTCGGGTTTCGCCTCCGGGAGGAGGAGGAGGGAGGTGGCTGGCTGCCTCTCTGCATGGCAGATCGATGACGACCAGGGGCAACGAGGTGAGGCTGTCGCCATCCTAGGGAATGACGTGGTGGCCCCGACCCTGTGGTAGCAGCAGGGGCCGCAGGGATACCAGATACCATTCATTATGGGTAAGGGGGGCAAAAATTTGCGGAACTGAAGAGTGAAGAATATATATATATATATATATATATATATATATATATATATATATACATATATATATATATATATATATATATATATATGCAAAGTAGACCACTTGGAAAAAGAAACTAACGAAGCAGAGCGCTTTCGTATATTACATCTTCAGTGCACTGAAGATGTAATATACGAAAGCGCTCTGCTTCGTTAGTTTCTTTTTCCAAGTGGTCTACTTTGCATAAGTGAACACACGTACCCGTGTTCTTATTAGCAATATATATATATACATACATATATACACACAGAAAAGACAAAATGCGGGAGGAGAGGGGAAGAGAAGGAAAATATGAAGAAGCAGATGAAGGTCACTGGAAAGCGTGACAATAAATGGAAGACGAAGACGAAACGACGACGACGAAGGGGCAGGAGACTCTGCTTCGAAGAGACCTGATAGGAATCATCGAGTCGCTTCAAGACCGACCAACCACGCCCTTCTTCCACCACCAACACCACTACCACCGCTGTCGCCTCCGTCACCGCCTCCGTCGTAGCGTGACACAGCAACCACTGGGGCAACAGCAGCTGCAACAGCAGAGGAGGTTGAGGATGAGGAAGGGAAGAAGGAGAAGTGGTGTGGGCTGTAGGCGATGAAAATTAGAAGGAAGAGCCAGTGGAGGAAGGGGAGGAGGAGGAGGAGGAGGTTGAAGTGGCTGAGGCAGGCAGTGGATGCGACGAGGGCAAAAACAGCGCCCCGTTTCGAGGCTCGCGCTCGACCACTGTTATGCAACAGGAAATACCGCGGCGACGGAGGCAACAGCACCAGCAGAAGCAGGGCCCACCTATGGTCCTGCTCTGCGTCATGTGGAGCAGCGCAAGCTGCGGCAGGAGGACCAAGTGGCGGAGGTGGTGGTGATGGAAGAGAGTAAGAGGAAGACGAAGATGATGACGAAGATGTGGACGAGACGAGGACGACAACGGCGACAGTTAATGATGATGATGATGATGATGATGATGATGATGATGATGACGATAATGAAGAGGTGGAAGAGGAGGAATAGGAGGAGGCTGAGGAGGGAGAGCAAAACTCTAGTATCTTACACATACGTGAGTGAGCGCATTCACGCCCACGCACACAAAAACACGAGCTGACTCCTCTTCATTAAGTGCTTGCACTACTACTAGTCATCATTACTACTACTACTACTAATACTACCACTGCTATCACCACCGACACTAATTACCAATACAAAAACTACTCCTTTTGTAACTGTCTGAACCAACACCAATCTGCTACACCATCACCAACACTGTTCCTCTCTTGTAGTTACCACCTCCATTTTCTCTCCATCCCCATCACTACCACAGCACACGCCTGTTCTCCAACGGCCTCCCTCTATCCCACCCTCTACACACACACACACACACACACCTTCCTCTCTACCATCTCCATCTCAATCTCCTCCAACACTTCCGTAGCCTAGTACCTCATCACGAACGCGGACTCCGCTACAGTTTGGACTCCTCCTCCTCCTCCACCTCCACCACCGTTTAGCCCTCCATATTCTCGAAGGTCATTCTTCTGATCCGCCACTAGATAATACTACTCCCCCCCTCCAATCTCAGGTACCACGTGAACTAAACAACTGAACAATCAATTCCTTGCACCCGGCAGCTATCCTTTGGCTAAACAATCTCAATCAAGTTGACACTCGGCTGAAAGACTAACCGACAGACCTCTTCCTGCCCCTCAAACGAATAAAACCACTTGGTGCCTGTCAGCGCCACTGAATTCCAACAGTCGCCCCTTCATCACGCCTCATTATCGCCTAACATGGATAAAGGCCACAATGTCGCAGTTCCCTCTCTAAACCTCATTTTGGAGTATTGGTAACAGTGGCTGGCCGAAAGAGGACTACGAACATGCAAATGTGCATGAAGGTTGCAGTTCGGCATACTGGATTCATGATCTTTGTAAGGCTTTTATTCTGGTGTTTGCAGGCATTTAGTGTAGAATGTCATTTACGTGCAGGTCGTCTTAATTACACAATGACCTGATCTATATCGTTGCCTGTTTGCTCTGCATATGAATAACAGGCTCCACTAAGTCTGCTCTACTAAAACCTTCTGTCGGGTTCCTTGCTTACAAGTTTCGACGACACCTAAGGAAATGACATGGGCATCTTCTCTAGGGTTGCCCGTATGTCAACTGTGAAATTGGTCATTCCCTTTCTTTGTATACATATAGGCCAATAGCCCAAGGCCATTAAAAGGGTATTACACGCCCACAGGTTACACTGGTGTTCTTAGCAGAGTAGTCACTTTTTCCATGTACATTTCCTCGGGGTCGTAGAAGTCACGATACGCATTAGCCCCTATGGTAAGAACTTTGAGGAAAAAGTGCTTACATCGACATGACCCGGCACACTGTATATCAAGTTGCTCTCGACGCAGCTGATCTCGCTTGCCTGGGTAAGAGCGCTCATTTGTAGATATCATCGCTGAAACAGTATCACTACAAGATGAGTACGGAGGCGTACAAACTCTCCCTAAAGCTAATCACTATCCATAATTTACTTCCAAAAGTGGAACGATTTCGAAGTTCTAACTTTGTGTTCCCCAAACTTTTTTCGGACGACCCCAATATGATCCTCATGATATGACCACGACCCCATAAATATATGACTTGTTGTCGACTGTAAAAAGTTGGGAACAATTATAATGTGTGTAAGAAAGGTAATGTAGGGTTATAAAAGCCAAAGTTAACATCATCATGGTTATTGTATCATTTTGCAACAATAAAATTTAGCATACAAGATGTCTTGGCGACCCCTGGGTTGGGAAACAGTGTTCTAACCAGTTAACAATCCTCAGAATCCACCTAAATATGAGAGATACTCCCATCCTAAAACACTTCATTGTGGCACCCAGCATCTCTTGTCCATCTTCAGTGCCAACACAGATGCAAAGAATCCCCAGACAATTTCCATTCTCAATGGCACCCACTGTTTTTTTTTTCCAACGCCATTATCGACCCCCTGCCCTTACTTAGTGCCATCAATGGACTAAAGGCATTCCTACATTTTTATACTCCCCTTTGCCACCGACCCTCCACAGCTGTATGGTGGCACCAGCCACTAGGCCTACCTCCCCTCACACTCTGCTCTTCCTGTTCAGCGGCACCCGGCCGACTCCATGCGTCGAACTAACACATACGCCCAAACCTCCGCATCAGTGCAGACAAGAGGTTACTGGGGACATGGAGGAGGAGAGAAAGGGGAGGGGGGAGGGAGGAGCGGAAGAGGGGAGCAGGAGAAGGAGGTGGGGGAAGAGGGAGAGGAGGAGGAAGGATTAAGACTGGAACTACGAGTAGGCGTAGAGGGTGACGGAGGGGTAGG
>NC_134777.1:97060222-97140222 GCF_046742065.1 Oratosquilla oratoria
CCCATTAACTTTAACAGTTTCTATTCTATTGTGACCTTTGAATTTTTTTTCATTTTCCTTGACCTTCCTCATTGTTTCACATTGTTCTACTTAACTTTAGTCTGTCATACTCATCTTGAAATTGTTCAAATTCCCTCTTTTGGATTTATTTTAAATTTGCCACAGCACCAATTGACCAGTTACTTGTTCATTAATCCCATTAACAATCTGCCCTTACGTCTTCCATTACTTGCATAAGAAATTCATCCACTGGAATGGCCAGTCTTGTTTAAGGCCGGCCACACACGTGCAGTTTAAACTGACAGTTATAACTGAACAGTTGCAACTGTCAGTTTAAACTGCACGTGTGTGGCCGGCCTTAGACTGTCGCAGTTACGGCCTCTCTCGCCTTCCGAACTTTAGATGTCCTTCTAATTTACACTAACCACATTCCTCCTTTTTTATTTACATTGAATACAATAACTCGCTTTCGGATTTTCCAATTAAAGATACCCCATGTTTACCTCCTTCCAAACCACTATACTTAGGTAACCAAGTTGTTTTCCTTGACTAGGCACGAGCTAGGACGTCCTTTCGCTAGGACAGTCAACAATGCAAGCATGCCTGTGTGTGCATGTGTTTCACCATGGTTTTGGATCTCGTGTTGGACTCGTGATCGACAGCTATTTCCCTCCAGAAGAAAGCTCAGACTTCATATAATTATGACCGATCTATAGGTAATGCTATGACATTACACGCACACACACACACACCAATAACTCCCCGCCAACGAGTTGGAGTAACGACTCGCAGCGCAGCGGTACTGAAATTATTTCAGCCCTAGGCGGGATTCGAACCCGGACCGCCGTAGTGGCGGCCGCGAACGCTACCACTGCGCCGTCAAGTGTGTGTGTGTGTGTGTGTGTGTGAACAGTGCTATGTACCTCTTCATTACTATTGCTTCTGCATTATTCGGAAGAATACTGTCTTTTAAGCAAATCATTACAGTCACATTACATTATACATATATTTTGTTGATTTCTGCTACACACTACATAAAGGATGCGGCACAAATCAACCTCTTCATTACTACCGTCTCACGTATTATTCCGCTGAACACCAGTGACTTTTTAATAAACCATTATTGCCAAACTGGATCATGCATCACTCGTATGTCGCACCCTGTGTACGTACGTGTGTGTATGTGCGTAAGACCATAATAATAACCATAATATATAATTCACATAACTGTTGAACATGACGTCACGGCTGGAGAGTCGACCAAGGGTGCTGCGCGCAAACCTGTACCCGGTGTGACATTGCGCAAGGACAGGAAATAATACCTACGCAATTGCGAAGCAGTGCGCAGAACTACGAGCACCAACGTCTAACCCAATCCCCGACCACAACAACCGCTCACTGACGCCGAAGGATTTCGATCAGCACAAAGGAAGCCCCAAGGGCCAAGTAGACTAACACTTGTCCCTGTAACTCAAAAAAGCCTCTGTTCAACCTGAAACCAGATGATTTTATCCAAGCTCAAATGGGTTATTCTGAACGAGTCTATGATCACCACACACACATCGACAAGAGTAGGACGAACCATAATATGTGGGAGATTATTTCTCTAACGTCTCGGACAGAAGTCCTTTCTCGGATATTACAGAAAGAACAATCTTTCACTTTGAGTTATTATATAAAGAATGACCCTTCAAGTATCCATGTGTACTATTTATCCTTGGCAGTCTCCATAACATTGTCCTACCCTCAACTCGCGTGTTCTCTCATGTCACAGCAACCCCTCTCGTTTCTGGGTCACCTGATGACCCAGGCTGACCTGACTGTCTATCTCCTTTGTCCTCCCCTCGCGTGGTCAGGTCATTTGCCCCCACGTTGTAGCTGTTGTTGCTGCGCATATGCGTTGCCTCGGATCCGGGACACAATCCCCCGGACAAAATACCTCCGGACAATATCCCTCCTGGACAGAATCCCTCCACAAAAGTGAGCGGGCTGGGCAAAGTCCCCCCCACATTATTCAGATTAGCAGCTCTCCCATTATATACCATCACATGAAAAGTAATTAACATCGTACTTTACCGAGGTGCTAATGCATGCAGTACATTTATATACTTGTTAGAATAAATAATTTATGAAAACAATTTATTGCTTCACTACACCTTACAAACATATATGAAAATATTATATATATATATATTCAAATAAACATATATTCTCATATACAAATATCATACGAGAATATATATCAAAATACATTTATATATTGAAATACATAAATAAACATATACTCAAGGAGGAATTCTGT
This sequence comes from Oratosquilla oratoria, assembly GCF_046742065.1. Classification (NCBI taxonomy): domain Eukaryota; kingdom Metazoa; phylum Arthropoda; class Malacostraca; order Stomatopoda; family Squillidae; genus Oratosquilla; species Oratosquilla oratoria. The sequence continues at coordinate 97,062,525 of NC_134777.1, forward strand.
CCAGGGGGGATATTGTCTTGGGGGGATTCTGTCCAGGAGGGATATTGTCCGGAGGGATTTTGTCCAGGAGGGATTATGTCCGGACACCGTTGCCTCAAATGCCTTTATTTTTTCTCATACTATAGAACAAGCCTCTGATATAGCATAAGTAAATTTCAATATATTCTATTCTTCTTTCATTTACTTAGTGTATGTATATGTGCATATATATATATATATATATATATATATATATATATATATATACACACACACACGCATGAACATAAACAGTGCAGTAACATTACCATACAATACACGCACAAAACTTGGTTTGAATACGTACGAACGAACGAACGAACGCAGCTTCTTATAAACCAAATGTAAACACCATCTTACAAACCGAACATGCAGTACACACCTACATTATATTATTCAGTGCAACAACGCACTTTCCTAATTATGTTCCAGCTAGACTGGGAGGAAGAATCACTATTGAACAGCGTCTTCATCGACCAAGACCCAATTCAATCGACGGCATATCACCTGCCACTCCTTAACCAGAAATACGTCAATAAATTGCGTCACCGTGTTAACAGATTGCCACGATAAGCTTTCTCCCTTTACACTAATTCGCTCCCTGAGTGTAATTAACCATGGTCCTGGACCACGTGTTGTACTCGTGATCAACAGCTACTACCCTCTCGAATGAGAGCGCAGATCTCATGTATGACCGATCTATGGGTAATGCTGTGACCTAACACACAATTCTCGGCCCACGAATTGGAGTAACGGCTCGCAGCGCAGCGACACTAAAATTATTTCAGCCCTAGGTGGGATTCGAACTCGGACCGCTGGGTTAGAGGTTGCGAACGCTACCGCTGCGCCGTCGAGCTGTGTGTGTGTGTACCTACATGTACACCTTACCACTAGAGAACAACAGCAGCCCATACAAGGCTTCCTGCTCCAGGCTTAACCCCTAATGTACCGGGTGGTTTTCTTCCCACTCTGGCTGGCGCCAACCTATTTCATTCCTTACCACAGCGAAGATGTTAGACTCCACTCGCTCCGTTTCTCCGGCGCCACGTAGCAATTGCCCTTTCTATGGTGCCCACAGCCAGGGTGTTTATTCATTTCCGTAGCAACCCCACGGACGAATAGTCAAGAGCGCGCATACCTAAGTCTCCTAGCTTAGCGTGGTCGCTTGCCCCGGGAGGTGGCAAACCAGCAACACCAGTTTGTCAAGCCATCTCTATACGAGAAACAAGTTGACTGAGAGAAGGCGAGGAGGAGAGGGGGAGGAAGGGGAGGAGGAGGAGGAGACGGGGAAATGGGGGAGAAATAGGTACACTTACATAAGTACAGTGTATGACGATATAAAGTCCATTTATAACTTCCCATTAAGCTTCGCACCACCCCCTTGTGGAGTCGAAAAAGTCGACATCCCGTGAATCGTCCAACTACAAAGAACCCTTTCCCGTGCCTGCTGCTGTCCTCCAGTGTCAGGTTAGGACGAGTCATGTCACTCCTCATCAATTCTGCGCGCACACACACGACACGACTCGATGACGCAGTGGTTAGAGTTTCCGTCCGCCACTGCGGCGGTTCGGGTTCGAATCCCCTCCAGGGCTGAAACAATTTCAGTATCACTGCGCTGCAAGTTCGTTACTCCAACTCTCGTGAGCAGGGAGTTAGGGGTGTGTGTGTGTGTGTAAGGTCACAGCATTACCAACAGATCGGTCATATATAAGCTCTGAGCTCTCTTCCGGGAGGGAAATAGCTGTCGATCATGAGTCCAACACGTGATCCAAGACCATGGTGAATCACACACACAAACAAACAGCTCATTTCCTGTATACTACAATTAAGAAAATAACCAACACAAACACTTATCCGTTTTGATTTTACTATAATTATTATTACAAATATAATACCTGGAACACACAAATATATAATCATGATCGATGTTTTCAGTTGTCACCTCCGGTTAACTTTAACCTTCCAATAACCAAGTGGTAAGTGAAGTTACCAATTTCCAAATAGAACATAAGAACATAATGGATGAATTGATTTGGCAGATGTGTGGGTGGAAGAAGAACAAGGGAAGGTGGGCTGGAACTCCTTTATTGCTTATACGTTTCGACCGAATCGGTCTTCTTCAGTCAGCTGTCGAGTATATAATTGTAAGGTTCGAGCTGTCTGTAGGTAGCTGACTAAAGAAGACCGAGTCGGTCAAAACGTATAAGCAATAAAGGAGTTCCAGCCCATCTTCGCTTATTCTTCCTCCACCCACACTCTCATAAGAACATAAGAATGAAGGAGACTGCAAGAGACCATAAGGCCTACATAAGGCAGTTCCATGTCCATTACCATCTGTCATCCCCATCTGTGTGATTCGAACACACACAAACAGCATATTTAGATAAAGCTCAAATACTTATTACGTGATGGATAGGGACCATACAGGAACTAAACGTTTGAAAACCTGGACAACCATCATTGGAGGAAAGAAGGCCAAAGACCCAATTTAATAGACAAACACAGAATCAATTACCGCGAGGAGGGGGGGGGTTAAAAAATAATTCAATGGGTACCATGAACGCAATGGACATATACAATAAATGCAAAAGAAACGAGTATGTAAAATATATGTAAAATAAAAAAAATAAAAATTACAAAATACATCAATGGACAAACGGATCACACTACTGTTGGAGTAAACGCGGGAGATGATTAATGATCTCGAAGACATTTATGATAACTGCATACCTCGGGGCATAACCACAACTGCATAAAGAGACCAAGCATCCCCACCTAAGACATAGTTTCTTAATATATTCCGACCCTTGCACCCCTATAGCCAGATCTAGGTCGTCTAGCATCCCCTAACTTTGGTTAACATCTGATAACTAGAAGTACGATGGGAAGTGAAGTACTATTTGATAATCTATTTTGTTGATTCCTCAAAACGAAATCGAACTGCTATTATTGTTGAAAAAACTGAAAATCCCGAGAAAAGGAAAAGAATATTAACAGGGATACAAATCCATTAGCGGGAATCCGCTACATGGTTCCACACAATTACACATTTATACAATGTTTCAAATATAATACACTTGACATGTACCCACTACTGAAGTGATTTCACCGCCATGACTTCAGCACTTCCCAGAACCCCTTTAAATTGATTTCAGCAACCCTGCACTGGAAGGATCGAACTCCGCCCAGCAATGCACAAATAGCTAGTCAAGGGCACGGGATCTGGTGCATGCGCAAACATAATGTCCCGTAATAAAATTTACCCAACGCGCGCACGCGCAATATAAACAGGCAAGCACGCAGACTGGCAAACACACACACACACACACACGAAGCAGGAAGAAGCTAAGAATTCCACACCCCATGCAGACCACACCCTCCTGGAAGAAGTAAGAACAAGAAAGCGAGAGGCGGACACAATGTCACGAATTTAAAAATATAATACAAACACTAGAACACGTCAACCCACACACATATACATTTTCGGATGAGGAAATGAACGAATTATTTGACGATGATCTTTGCATTCCACGCTCCAATTCAAAAATGGAATTTATTATTATTATTATTAATGTTATTATTATAATCATCATTGTTATAATACATACATATTTACATCACACAATATATATATATATATATATATATATATATATATTTTTGCAGAAACCACCGGGAAATTGAAAAAACAGATACCGAACGTTTTCGTCTATTTAGACATTTTCAAAGGTACAAAAAAGCAATACAGAAAGAAACAATAAATACATAAGAAGACAAGGATACTCGGAGAGGTCCCATGTTACATTTCATCACACACAATTTTGTCAATAATAAAATTGTCCAATTTAAATAAACCCAAACTCAAGTTCATGTTATTTCCAAAATTTCTTTTTATAAAACAAGATTCAATGATATTGCTTTTTTGTACCTTTGAAAATGTCTAAATAGACGAAAACGTTCGGTATCTGTTTTTTCAATTTCCCGGTGGTTTCTGCAAAAATATTTTATCACGTGTGTTTTGTGATTTCTTTGCATATATATATATATATATATATATATATATATATATATATATATATATATATATAAAGCTTTATATAAAGACCATTACCATCCTGGGGGTAATTGTAGGTTAGAAGCTACCCTTGCGACACTGATATAACAGCCATATAAAACTTGTACATACCAAATGATAAAATTATAAGAACAATAGCACTAACTGTTTGCTAAAGACCCTCTCATCCTTACAAGGGATGGAGAGCGCAAGAGCGCGCGCGCACACACACACACGCATTCACACAAACAATAAATAGAATTTAATAAACTACTACTCTCTTCTCAACACCTCGACGATGAAAGGTCGTCTTGTCCCCCGCCACACTACTCGAGTCAAAGGCAATGCAGCGAGGCATAGCTCTCCTAAACCAGATCCCGACTGCTCGAGTTGGGCTACACCCACCTCTTCATCATATGGCAACCCCACCCCCTCTTGATCCACCCAAATAATCTAGATAAGAACATAATAGTAAATAGTAATACCATTACTACAGGTACTACTATTAATGGCAATAACAACAACAATAATACCTACATACATGTACTAAAAGCCCTTTGCCACTAATAAGGGAGGATGACAGCCAAGGGACGCATCCACCCTTCAGCCATCCAGCATCCACTTTGTCCTCCCTTGCGGATGAAGGGGCCTCTTTCAATTCGACAAAACACCTTCGGACGCCAAGGAGTGAACTGGAGCAGCTCTCAACCCTTTCGAAAGTTCCCCCCCTCCCTCCCTCAGCTTTATACGATCGCTATGCGTTGGACAAATCAAAGAGTCATTGTATACTATTACTTCCGTGGCAATCAATTACGGAGATTCACAATAGTTTTCAAAAAGACCTTTGAGAGTGTGGGTGGTTCCTTACTAGTGGCAACATGTGCAATATATATATATATATATATATATATATATATATATATATATATATATATATATATATACAGTATATATGAAGTGGATGGGAAGAGAAGACTTAAGTCTTATTCCGAGTTCTATTCTTGACTAGTTTCGCTACAGGCTTGTAGCGAATTAGTCAAGAATAAAACTCGGAATAAGACACCAGTCTATATAGGCACATACACACACACACACACACGTGTGTGTTGCGCGCATGTTTGTGAAGACGTCTAGATTTACTGAAAAGTGCGATACACACTCACAGACAGTGAGAGAGAGAGCGAGAGAGATAAAACGAGTGTTACGTAATTGGCGTGGCGTGACTCGTGGGCCGAGATCAACCCTCCCTCCCCTCCCGTCCCCTCTACTCCGCCGCCATCCGCTGCCGAGGCAGCCACTCCGCCCTTCAGCTGGTTACTTCGGCAGCCCACGACGACGACGACAATCCCCGTCCAGAGAGCATCACGCCCTCATCCAGCCCAGGTGCGCAAACCACGCCCTTGGATAGAGTCCTCCCTCCACTCAATAAGAACTCGCCGTGCGGGTCCCTTACTACCCAATATAACACGTTCCGACACACGCCTTAAGTACTTAAGTATATTCTTGACATTAGACGAGGGGTAGTAAGATCATCACGCCCTCCCCGCAACACTCTCCAAGCTTGATCTCTTCTTCCTCCTCTCTATTACATTCTTGAAGTTTACAAATGAACAATCTTCCTCCTGAATACCACGGTTTATTCGATCTTAACCTCAAATCATCCCTATCAAGACTAATATATATATATATATATATATATATATATATATATATATATATTATATATATAATGAAGTGGGGGTAGGAAACACACGAGTCTTTGTCCGAGTTTATTCTTGACTCGTTTCGCAGGTATGCTTTGAGAAAGCACACCTAAGAAACAAGTCAGGAATAAACTCAGACTAAGACTTCTGTGATTCCTACTCCAACTTACGTCAACCTGTTAGAATGTCTCAACACACACACACGTATATATATATATATATATATAATGCATATACATCAGCCTTCTTTCTTATCCACACCTACTCCTATATTCAGAAATACCCTGTCCCCCAGTTCCCCCAGCGTCCCCCTTATCTCCCACCCCACACTTGAAACTCGTCCGCCCTTCATACTTGGACACACCCAAACTCGTCTCCAGCGTCACCAACTGGACCGTGGCTCGTACACATTTCGGCGACTTCCGCTGTGCGACTACAATTCTACTCCTGTTTTGTGTATGAATACATGCATGCAAGCAGACATGTATGCGTTGTGCGCGTGTGTGCGTGTATACAAGTGTAGAGGTGGGGAGGGGAGGGAGAGAGATGCAAGAGGGGAAGTGGGTCAAGAGAGGATGAGAGGGACGGGGGATGGGGATGAGAAGAGGGACGGAGATGGGAATGAGGGGAAGGATAGTGATGGTGAAAGGGATGGATTGAGGGAGGGAGAGGAAGAGGATTTGGGGTAAAATAGTTTATCATATAAAATGTACAACCATAACATATCTACAAAAAGGGTCATTACAATGACAAATAACAATGCAGCCTACTGCGTGACGTCACGACCAAGAGTGACCACACCCTTGAACCGATCAAACCCGGATAATTAATCGAAGCTGCTCCCGGGGATCGGTGCCGCCTGCGTGAGAGCCGGTGGCAGGAAGAAGCATCAAGAACCATCAAAACAACACCCGAATACCTGTATCGCACACAAATTCTCTCTTCTCTTCCTCCAAAACCACCAGACACCAGCCTTCAGAAGAATATCCGTAACCATATCACTCACTGTTCCATCAACAAAAGTGAAAGACAATACATTGCTGCATGCCAGACCCCCAGATATCCATCCCTCTGAATCCTCTCTCCCCCGACAACTGCCCTCGATTTAACACTTTACCCCGTACTATACAACACTTTATGGAATATTGCACTGTACACTACCACGCATGCCAACAACACAATATACATTCGAGAGGATTTGGGGGAAAACCCTGCTCCAGCGGTGGCGTTCCTCGGAGAGACGGAACTGCTCGGCCAGACAGTCTAGGGAACGATAACAACAACAACCGACCATACCTTAACCTGCCTCGCCCATCAAACCCCTTTGTTATCTAAGGGAAATCTTAGTTATCAATGAAGATGAATAAAATCTCCTGGTGGCAACCACGATCGAACTAATAACAGTCACCCGGTCCAAAGAAGCGGGTTAACCTCTGGGTTGACGCTGGGCTATTTTAATCCAATTATGTTACTCAAACTTATATCTACGAGTACCTATAACCTTATTTTTATTCTGGCTGCCTTCAAGCCAACCTATACAGTTCTGCAACATTCACAACTCCAAGACATCTGGGATGAAGATGAAGAGCACGGGATGGGGGGTGAAGCGTCGAGTGGAGGGAGGGGGAGGGGCTCAAATGTCATAGAAAACGGGAAGATGAGGCTGAAGCCACATCTCTTCCAATGCATCTCGATAACAGAGAAATGTTAACATTTCTCTAGTTCAGACTAGTGAATACACAAAGATAAATAAATAGATAAAAGACCAAGGAAATAAATAATCAGGGTTTTGTATCCCCAGTGTTTTTTTTCACCCTTGTAATAACACACACACAATAATACTAATAAAAAGTTCCAACGGTGTAAACAAACACACACACACACACACCTTCTGTGACAGGTAATACTTTTTATTTCTTCATATCTTGGCTGCCTTCATTTTACTTCATTGACCCCCACCGATGGGAAGATGGGGGGGACTGGCCACGCGGAGGATGGCGACCGGGGAGAGGTGGAGCAGAATGTGGAGGAGAAGCAGAAGAGCTTGCGGAGTAATGGAGAAGAATGTGGAGGTCATGAGTGAAGAGAAGGCGGATACCATGGAAAAGAAAGTGGAGGAAATTGTGGAGTATTACGTGGAGTGTAATGGGAACAAGGTGGAGTATGAGATAGAGGAAAATGTCGAGTTATATCACTACGTGGAAGACAGGGTGATGAATAAGTTCATGGAGGATCCAGAGTTGTAAAATGACTTTTTGTTTTTGGGGGGGGAGGGTAATAATGTTCTTTCCGCACAAGAAGATACTTCAATATCACTTCGAAGAATCAAGATTATACTAAAGAAAGTTGTGGAAGGGGAAGAGAGCTAGATCGTGTGCGTGTGTGTGTGAGATAGAAAGACACGACAGTGAAGGAGGTGGGAGGAAAGGGGGAGAGGGAACGCGACGGGAGGGTGGGGGGTGGGGGTGTAAACGACGGAGGAGGAGAGAAAAGTTCATGCACCAGGAAGGTGGCAATGCACCGTTGCAAGTGGAAGAGGAAAAGGAAGAGGAAGAACAGCAAGTAACCGCATCCATCCATCCACCCCCCAATGCACACACACGGCTCAGATCTATTTGCAATTCTGCATTTGAGCGATTTACATTCAAAACCGGGGAGGACCTACTGGCTCTAGTCACAACCGTGGAATAGTGAAGGGTATCCTCTGCAAGGGGAAGGTATACATCATGTATAACATACATACATAACAAATCAGACCCAACATAACCTTGCTCGTCTGTCCCACTTATACACCAGTCACCCGAGCAATTAAGAGATTTTTTGTTTGTTTTTGCTTTCCTCTCTCTCTCTCTCTCTCTCTCCTCAATATCCATCCCCAACGACACAACCCTTGAATGGAAGCTCGTTCTTACTCCCTCTCCCTCTGCCGCACCCGTGACGCCTCGATAATACGTTATCTGCCAGGAGATTGCGTCTGGATCTTCCCCCAATACACACTCGATAAAACAATGCTGAAAAAACACATTCATTACAAGGTCAGTTTTGAGCCTACAAGGCTTGACATTCTACCCAGTTTGGAGAAGCAAAGAGAGAGAGAGAAGAGAGATGGGAGGGAAAGGAAGGAGAGAGATGGGGGAGAGAGGAGGGAGAGAGGGAGGGAGAGAGAAAGAGAGAAGAAAGATGGAAGGGAGAGAGAGGGGAGAGGGAGAGACACACACACACATATATATATATATATATATATACTGAGAGAGAGAGAGGAGAGAAAGAGTGGGGGAGAGAGGAGAGGGAGGGGAGGGGGAGAGAGGAGAGGGAGGGGAGGGGGAGAGAGGAGAGGGAGGGGAGGAGAGAGAGAGAGAGAGGGGGAGGAGAGGAGAGAGGGGGAGGAGAAGAGAGAAAGGGGGAGGAGAGGAGAGAGAGAGGGGGGAGAGACAGGGGAAAGGGGGAGGGGAGAGATAATTTAAACGTATTGATAATTAGAATTCTGTTATTTGAATACTATACTGAGCGGACAACAGTTCAAGACAAAAAATGCCAAGTAAATGTTACATAAACAAACAAACAATTAAAATCGAACCACGGGCAGTTCAGAAGTAGGCCAAGATTAAAGTGTGCGTAACTGAATAATAATAACAATAACACAATGGGCTCAAGGAAGAAACCACAACTCAAGTTGCATCACAAACGACCCAAGGAAAGGCAGAACCATTTGAACCACGCCCGCACTGCGTACAGGCGCTGCACGAACTACCCCGTGTATAAACAAATAACGTAGAGATTTTGTCAGGAGACGTTTAGCGGTGACCAATACCACCACCTTTGCCCTTAGTGCTAGGACTGCCTGAGTAAACAGCCGTCGACGGTAACCTGGTTCTGGTTGCACGAGACTGAAACCAACATGCCACAGTGGCAGATCCTACACGTTTCCAACCAAACAACAAACACATTCAACGTGTGGGCTCATCCTAATCTACATTCCCACCTGACCTTCCTAGTTAACCTAAATTCGACTGAGCAAACGACATCTAGAAACAGGCAAACGCGCCGTGCTCAATCACGTCCCTGCATACAGAGTTGGCAACTCCATTCGGACGTCTCCGTGCCGCCGCCTCCTCCTCATCATCATCACAGGTGGCACCTTTGCCCATCAACGTGGCATTGGCCCTCGCAGAACCATCTCCGCGTGCACATTCAAGCATAACTGGGAGGTTCTGGAACTCTCTTCTCCACATTGATGATATTCCGCCTTCGACCTTGGTACTTTCTTTAATAGGGAGTTATTAAGATGACCCCCTACAGCGCCCATTAGTCAAAGGGAGATAGAGGAAGAGATAGGGGAGGAGAGAAAGGGAGACAGGGGGAGAGAGAGAGAGAGAGACAGGGAGAGAGAGAGAGAGAGAGAGAGAGAGAGAGAGAGAGAGAGAGAGAGAGAGAGAGAGAGAGAGAGAGAGAGAGAGAGAGGGGGGGGAGGGGAAACCATTGTTTTTGCATATATATAATTTCCTGGTTACCTCTACACACACACACACACACGTTCAGGGGCCCAAGTCAATATCTTAGGTGTAAACAGGGGCGAGTCTCCTGAATTACACCTAGTTGCAACCAGGCTATTAAATTCAGCCATTTGCGCTCTAATCGGCTCATAAGCATTTGAGACACTATCTTAATGAGATTGTAAGGTCTGTGTGGCAGCAAAAAATGGGAAAGCCGTCTTAACTCCAAGTCATAAAAATAAACTCACGCTAAGAAGCGCTTCGCTACGGCTGAGCATCACCTTTGCCTTATGTGTTACGCCAGCCCTCTACACAGTGAACCTGTGTCCACGTGGCCTGGCACCTGACAAACTTCCCCTCCCCTTCCGTACCGGTTGGCACTTTCCCTTTCTTAACCTGCCGGCAATTGTACTTCTCTTCGTGGTCAAACAACAATAATGATAATAATAATATTAATAAAATTTAATTATAATAATTAATGGAAGACGGCCAAGCACAAGCGCCGGCCATACCACTGAGTTGATGGGTAGCAAACCGGTCTTATCACCGTCAAACTTCAAACCCTATCCCCCTCTACTCCACTCCCCCCGGCCACCTCCTCCTCCTCCATCTACTGGAGCAGTGGCACGAACCGGCCGCCTAGCAAAACCGACAGAACTGGTCTCTTGTTTGTAGACAAGTCATAGACAAGACACCAATGCGCTGAGAGTATATCCACTGTATCTTGTACCAGAAACGGTGTCTTGAAAGCTGGATAAAATGGCCGGGCGTCAGCAAATCCAAAATACTAGTCTAAATTTGCCCTTTGGTTCTCTACAGGTTTCTCAAAGCTGACTTAAATCGTTCGACGCTAAGTCAACAAAATCTCTAAAATGTCAAAAACTGACCTTCTGCCCCTAAAAGGCCAAGTCCTTCCGTGCCACCTAGAGGGGTCATTTCCCTTGCATACTTGCATTTACTCAACAACCATTTCGACACAACCCTATCGCTGCCTTGTGCCTTCGATAGACCTGCCGCCTGGCGATTATATTCATGTTTACAGACACCTTCTTCCCCCAACAAAAATAAACTTATCTTGGGTCCATTCGCCGCGTTTTGTTATCTTAACACGAGTACCCACATCCGCTAAATTACTTTGTTCAGTTTGAACCCCGGCTCGGCGGCAGTGAAAGGGTAACCGGACTGAAACGGCTCTGCCGACTCGGTTCGCCTCTCACTCAGGGCCTGAGGGCTCCAGGACCTAACGGCAAGCAGTTATTGCCCCCTTTGAGCAAAGGGATGGATATGTGGTGTAAGGTTGCACCATAGATCGGTCTATGTGAACTCGAACTCTCATCCGGGAGGATGGTAGCTTTCAAACCTTAGTCCAGCACGTGGTTAAAGATCATGATGAATAAAACAGAGAGAGAGAGAGAGAGAGAGAGAGAGAGAGAGAGAGAGAGAGAGAGAGAGAGAGAGAGAGAGAGAGAGAGAGAGAGATAGAGAGAGAGAGAGAGAGAGGAGAGAGGGAGAGAGTCCAAGTTGTCACTAATCTTGAATAGCTTATCCTTCCCAGCGGGGTGCCACTATGCACACGCACACGCACACACCACAGATATGATATCTTAAGCGCGCCGTTGCATCTCTCTCGTGCCCGGCCGGCCGGCAAGTGTACAAAACAACCACGCTGCCGCTGCAGACTCATTTTCTCCGGGACTGAAAAAGCACGTGGTTTCGAGTCCCGCGAGTGATGGCCAGTTACACATTCATATGGGGTGGGGGTGGGGGGTGAAGGAGGGTGCACGGGGAGTGACTGACATGTGAGAAAGACGGGGGGGAAAGGAAATATGAGAGGTACATGGGGAGTAGAGAGAGGACGAAAGGGGAAAGAGGGGAAGAGGTGAGGGTAAAGGGGAGGAACGTGGAAGAATGAGGTCAGAGGGGTACAAGGGCGAAAGGGAATACAGCAAAATTGGCACTCGTCAGTTTCACGTTTTCCTTTGTCACGTTGAAAAGCTCCACGTGGGATATGGATTGCATCAATTTTATGCAATCAACACCTTTGGGACATGACACCGCTACGATCTACTCTTTAACGACTGAAGTCTAATCTCTTTTTACCTATCTTGCACGATCCATCAGCTTTGCTATTCTCCTTCAGGGCATCCTTTACCACCTCCTTAAAGCAATAATCCCCAAGGATAGAATCGCAGGTGAAAGCTATACATTTGTTCAGTGTCGCCAGGATATTCCATGCAGCCCCCCCCCCCCCCGAAATGCCGGATTGAAGTAAACTTATCCTATTCACTTGCACATTCGTGCTGGCTGTTACAGTGGGATTTTCTTCCAGCCAATGGGTCAACTGAGCCAAATCCAAGAACTGGTTCTCTATATTTCTATCATACATAATAACCTTAAACAAAAACGTCTATTACCTTTATTATTAGATTCAACGGTATACTCAACACCGTAGCCATCTTTTTGCGAACAATTATTTTTCCAATACTGACTACCAAACATGACTGTCTGATAGCCTCTACGGAAAATATCATGACCAGTAAATAAATAAATATGCCGGGGGAAACTGTCGGCACCAAGTGACACTGGTTCGTTCAACACGGACACAAAAATAAAAATGTACTGACCAATATTTGACGATTTTATTCAGTAAAATCGAGGCAATGGACAATGACAAGCAAAACAAAGAGTTAAATCGTTGCTGCAGAAATTAAAGTTCTGAGGAAAATCAAAAGAGTGTCTAGACTGGACCGATTGAGAAACATGGACATAAAAGCAGAATTGAATGTAAAGAATATACTAGAACATATAGAAGAAAATCGCCTGAGATGGTATGGACATGTGCAGAGGATGGAGGATGGGAGACTGCCCTGGGCTGCACTTCATATGCGGCCGGAAGGTAGAAGACCGGTGGGCAGGCCTAGAAAAAGATGGATGGAAGGAGTTAAGGAAGCTTTGGCGATTCGAGGAGAAGACCTTACAGAGATACTGCAAAATGAAGTCTACAGAGATAGAGAAAGATAGAGAGAAATTAGGAAACGAGGACCACTGGCTGAAAGGAGATAATCCTACCAGGCGGATGGTAAGAGGTACGAGAAAATCGAGGCACGCGAATGTTTTGGTAGACCACGAGCCCCCATATACATATATATTCGAGTTTATTCCTGACCGGTTTCGCTTGTAGCTTCATTCCTCTGAGTAAGCTACAAGCGAAACAGGTCAGGAATAAACTCGGAACGAGACCCGTGACTTTTTCCATATTTTCAACTTGTCACTATATATATATATATATATATATATATATATATATATATATATATATATATATATATATATATATATCGTGTGACTTTGGAGAAGACATACATATATGTGGGATACACATCAGCTTGTTAACGGGGTTCAACGCCCTCAATACCAACGACAGAGTCGCAACTATTTTTCTGACAACTGCATTTCCCATGCAAACACTATCACCACCACCACCACCAATGAGCGAGGCCGAATCAACCTAGACTCGAGAACCCATCCGGGCCGAAGACGACAACCGCCACCACAAGGTGTTCCTCCATCGCCACTTCGAGGTCTTCCATCCTCTGCCGACGTAACAGGTGATCTATACTTAGGGGTCTCGTCCACCTCGTGACGCAGCACCTCCAAGGACGTCGCGAACTCACCTCCCCCTCCCTCCCTCCCGCTCTCCTTCCAGGTCATGCATACGTCATGTCGTCCATTTACTTAACCGGCTTCATCACACAGACACAAACACGATATACAGATTATAATGGTGACTGAAACAAATATAACCGAATGTCCAACAAAGGATGTCTCCCTGATACTATGTGACGACCTCATGCCACCCCAGCTCCACAACACCTTGACCTACTTCGAGGTCAACCTCGTGCATCAGACTCCATTCAGCCGAGGGCTACCTGGAGGCTCTGGTGGTGATGGTTGATGAATTCGACTGCTCCCAGGAGGTTGTTGAGATTTCAACTGCTGATGCCCACCCTGCTAAGTTGGCTCACAACACACGGCCATGACCATAACATATCAAGGGTGGAGGATCTTTGGCTCAAGACGACCCTCGAGAGGATGACCGTCACAGCGGACTGACCAACAAATGATGACCTACATTTCTAGTCTGGCTCTCTCAAGGAGATTTCATTCACTCATGGGCCGGCCTCACCCCCGCGCAACGAAAGGGTTCAACACATCTTCATTATTCCCATTACTGCTAACGGCGATCTCCATCTTTACCATGCCATCTCCAGGCGGGTTGAGGGAGCCTCGGGTAAGCTACATCATGACAGATTCGGCACCTGGTTGATGAGATGAAAGTACCCTAGGAATGCCCCTTCCTCCCACCTCCCCTTGAAGGCGTGTGTGTGTGTGTGGGGGGGGGGGGCTCCAGACCCCTCAATATTAGAGTCACTGAAGCACCTCATTCAATGGCGAGAGCATGAATCATCATCTTCATCGCTCTCTCGCCCTCCTCCCCAACCGCCCCGCCCCTTGCGACCACATCCTGCGAGATCCGTCACGCCAAAGGCTTGGGTCCCAAGCCATCGCAAACTGGACCTGGGGTTCTCGATCTTCCTTGGAACCGGCCAAGACTTTCATAAATGAGGCAATACATAGCCCGACGATTATACTCAGTGTTGGAACACTCCCTCCAGTAGGTTAAAGACGCGAATACCTGCATGGTATACGTCAGAAGGTCGAGAAATTCTTAACCAAGCGTTTTGAAGTCTTACATATATCCATATAAGGTCTTGTGTCCAACAACTAGCTGTTTTAAGACATACACATCATTTTGCAGTTTGGTGTTCGTGTTAAAAATATTGAATATAAAATGCGAAATGAATAACCATAATCACATTTAGAACGTTATCGAGTTGTTATTATAGAAGCAAACGCAGCTCGGGCGACGTCACCCGACATGACGTCACAGGATCTATTTGATCGGCATTAGTGTCGGATGTTCGTCTGCATAATCTAAATGTGTGACGTCACGTCGACCAGGCCGCCGAAACTATCACACGTCAGTATAACGATTTTGCCCGACATATGAAGAATACTTGTAGTTTTCATATTTCTTCTTATTTTCCATGTTTACTTTCCCTCCTATTACATTTCCCCACGTAAAATACATAACTTAATTTTATGAACAAGACCAAAATGAGATCTGTAATAAATAACAAATACTGTGTGAACTTTAAAATATTATGACCTTCCGTCCGCGTTGAAACGTTGAACATTTGGGGAATGACGTCACAACCCGCCCACTAATCGGCGGAACGTTTGAATTTCATCTCGAACTTGCAACGGTTAAGCCTAAACCCAAAACCGGACCGTCGACTTCCACCAAGGCAATTTTGAATTGAGGTCGACCAGATCAAAGACTGACTCCAAATACGACGTAGACACCCAGATACATTAATGTTTATTGGGTCCAAAATAGTCAAACCAAGACTACCACTCTCAGTTTTATTTTCCTGGAGCAAGTGTGACGCGTCTTACCATTTTTTTCTTATTCACATGGCAACGCCAAAACTGTTCTTATGAACGGTACTCATCATTACCTCTTCTCATAACATACTGACATTAACAAACGTGTATACATTTTTTTATATACAGTAAGCGGTCATACTGCCCTGAAACCCTGAAGGGGAATGTAATAACAAAACGGACAGTTCCGTGACGTCATGTCGGCTCTGGATAATTTTTGCCAAACGATTTTTTTTATATATATTGAGACAAGCATTCACTTGTGTTGTCAAAACGAGATGTTGTTCAACAAACATAACCGCTACATATTTAATTTTCGGACAAGTCATGGAATATCTCTACAGTAACATAGATACCCATGGGCAATGTCCCCGAGGTAATTGAAGATCTATTCAACTCCCAGGGGAAATACACTACTACCGGCCAAGGTTGGGTTCAAATGCGGAAACTTCAAGAAGCGGGCGAATATGGTAAACACTGAACCAACATGTGACGTGCGACTGGCTCGACCTCGAATTTGTTCGCAGGTGAATGAAGAACAAAACACTTCCGACTCGAACGCTAGAATTCCGACATTCCGTTACACCGGGGGTCCAATTTTATCTGCGATTTTCTGAGTACACTGCCATGACAAGACATAGTTCGTAACGAATGCATACATATTCAAATGAAAAATAATACAAATAAATAATATTAATAATGATGGCCACAAATATTCATACGAAAAAAGAAGCAAATACAAAAATAATATTTGCGCATCAACATTTCCCACACTCTCGAAAGGCTGAATAAAATTGCCTTGGACCTGTTGGGCAGGAAGCTCCCTTTTCGGCTGCTCGTACAATAAAAACACACTGGCAAAAACAACCCAATCCTAGAAGGACGGAGACTCGGGGACCTGCTATCAAGAACGCCCCTTATCAACCAATCTTATCACACAAAGTGACCAAGACAGCATACACGAAGAAAACTGCCGAAGTCGACTATGTATATTATCAATACTACAACCACACACGAATGGTCATGTACATGGGCACATGCCCGTATATGTAGCCTGCACATGCGCGTACACAAACTCATCGTAATAGGATTACTCTTGTTGAGGAAGACGCAGCGTGTTTTTTTGTTTACTTTATTCATTTATCTATTTTTCGGGGGTGGGGGTGGGGGGCTTTACCACTGATGGGTTGGCTGGCATTTTATGTATGCATGCGTGTTATGAATTATTTATACACACAAAGATAAAAAAAAAAGTGTGTGTATGTGTTTCAAACTCTGCACCTCTTTCTGGCCTGGACTACCAACATTGCACCCCCACACTAGCCTTACCCAGCTAACAATACAATATCTCCTCCTCAAGTAACTTATGAGGCAATCCGGTGGCTGTTGGCAGTTACTTGTGACGAGTGGGTCTCATGCAAGACAGACCTGGAGCAACCAACTGATTTATTCCAGTCTGGAATCACCTGTGGAGTAACTTTTCCTTCAGTGCTTTCTGCCAATGCTTACTCATAATGCAAGGATCCTTGTCATCTGAGTCAGCAGTATGAAATACTTCACACATATTACTGTAC
Source organism: Oratosquilla oratoria (assembly GCF_046742065.1). Lineage (NCBI taxonomy): Eukaryota > Metazoa > Arthropoda > Malacostraca > Stomatopoda > Squillidae > Oratosquilla > Oratosquilla oratoria. The sequence goes on from NC_134777.1 coordinate 97,079,875, forward strand.
TAACATTCCCGGATGAAGCATATACGATATATTAAAGATTGGGTGTGGTTGTGGTGAAAATAATAAATACACAAATAAACAGAAATTACATGCACACACACATATATTCCCCCCCTCCCCATCTTCTCTAGTTCTCTTGAACTGTTATTACTGCCCACCTAGAGATACTGTTCATAGTTTCCCTCCTTTGTGTTCTTTCTACCTATTTACCTTACAAGGATAGGGTTAGGCTCCTTAACTTACTCTCTGGAAAGACACAGAGAGGTGGTGATCTAATAGAGGTGTTCAAATAGATCAAAGGCACATGGGTGACACAATGTCATCATATTAAGACAACAGGGCAGAACTCACAGTAATGGATTCAAATTGGACAAATTTAGATTTAAGAAGAAAAATGGCAATAGAGTGATCAATGAATGGAATAGTCTTGGTAACCATGCAGTGAGTGTTGAAGCTATCAATTGTTAGACAACTTTATGAATGGAAATGACAGGTGGTAATGGACATGGAACTGCCTAGCGTAGGCCTTATGGTCTCTTGCAGTGTCCTTCATTCTTATGTTACCTATATACTGATTACTATTCACATTTTCTCTTAAAATGTGTTTTGGTTCAATCTTTTTAAATTGACAATCTAACACATAATTGGAGTGAACTTGTATTCCACAAAATCTCTTCAATGAATGAATTGTGTGGTGACCAAGTGACAATGGACGGGTTCTTGGTGGCCATGAGTCTCCTGTAAGAATATTGGAGCAACTGACTGCTCAAATGATTAATTCAATCTTTATCCCCATTAATCTAGTGTTTGCTGAAATGAAGGTGTTCTCTGGAGAATGGTAGCAAGAAGTAAATTTCCAATACCCATTTCTAAGAACCACTATTTGCATGTGCCCATGGTTGGTCATCTAGTAAGAACATGTACACAACATGACAATGTAAACCATGTTGCATCAGGCTGTCTCCATTACACAACAAAAACTACCAATATCTTGTTACACGGAATACTGGACATAAGAAATGCACGAAATGAAAAAAGAAAAGACAACACAGCAAGGATGAGTCCATGTAAAACAAGTTTCCTTGGTAGAACTAATGAGTAAGATGACACCACAGGAAGAGCAGAAACCATGTCAGCAGGCAGGTTCACTACACAAACCCTTCTCTTTTCAGGAAACAAACTAAGTTCACTTCAAAAGAAGAAACGCAAGAATTACAAAAGCTGAAGGCACACAAAAGTTACAAGAATGTCTGCTTGTTTACCAATGCACATTAAAAGCAGTCACCCTTGAGAACAGACATGCTTCACTGGTGGGATGGAAATCCAAAATTACACCAAAACCAGTCCAGCTCACAGAAACTTGCATTTTTAGAATAAAGACACAATCTAAAGATTTATATATCCATTGTGAATCCCTGGGTAATTTTATATAGCTGTGAGTGTCTCAAGTTTCACTAAAGTGAAAGGGCTATCTTGATAAAACCCCCAGGCACATCATAATCCTTACAACATTATTCTGGGAAAGTCACGTGATTTGATCAACTAAGGGCATTTCACTGTTGTAAAAAAATTACCCTTTGGCACAGAGGGCCTCTTCAGATTTTATTCTAGTAAATGCCATTTGATATGATTTGATTTGATTAAAAAAATATGGACATTTTTAGAAAGAAGATATTTGGCTATATGTGGAGTATCACAAAAATTTGCATTAATTTTCTAATTATAGTCATTTTCACCCACATGCCTTAGACTCAGTCACATGCTGCATATGGGGAAAATACGATATACTGCTTGTTAAAAAAATTATTATGTTTACTGAAAAAAGCACAACCCAAATTTATTCCTGGGAATTTTTTCATAATTACAAAGGAAGAGCATGCCAACAGGAGACCTTTTGGTTCATAAGTAGGTTGGATGCAAGTAAAAAAATACTTACATATACCAAGGGCTTTTTACCCCTTATAAGGGAGGTAACCAAAGTAAAATGGCATAATTCCTCTCTCACCCATTTCATCCTCTCCCTCCTTTTTTTACTTAGCTCTTCCTGGATGTTGGGTCATCCCTCCATCTTGCCCACTGCCCCAGGTCAGATGCAATGTAGCAAGACACAGCACATCACAGTAAGGCTGCTTCATTCAATTGGCAAAACCCCCCACTTTCCATCCCACTCTCTAACCCCACTATCCCCATCCATGCATCACAGCATCATCCATATACAACCATTCTCCACTCACCCCATCTTCTGCCTTTTCACTTCCTTCCTTTACATATAGCTCCCCTCTTTCTCAATGTCCCCTTTTACCCCATCCTCAGTCACCCCCTCATGTTCACTCTATCTACCTCTGCCTTCCATACCTTTTACTAATTGTTCTTCACTCATTCTTTCCATGTGTCCAAACCATCCCAATACTCTTTCATCAATCCTATCTCTCAACTCCTTTTCCACTCCAGCCCTCCTCCTCACCACCTCGTTTCTCACTCCATCCAGCCTAGTAACCCCTTCCATACTTCTCAAACACATTTAAACTCTTCCTCTCTATATTCCATCTTTCTGCCCTATACAGTGCTGTTGGCACAATCACCCCTTCATACAATCTCCTCTTAGCATCCATTCCCAAATGTCTATTTCTCGTTACACTTTTTAATCCCCCAAGGCATTTACTTGCTTCTCTCAATCTACAATTGACCTTCACCTCCATTCCTCACTTTTCTGCCACATGTGACCCCAAATACCTAAAGCTATCCACTTCCTCCAGCCTCTCTCCCTTAATAGTCCCAATCTGCTGCCATCTTCTCTCCTTATACATCTCATCACCTTATTTTTATCCACATTTACCTTCAACTTTCTTCTTTCACACCCTTCCCAAACTCCATCAATAACTTCCTTAATCCCTCTTTTGAATTATATATAAAAAAAAAGTGATAATAAAAAGCAGATACATAATAATGATAATCTATAGTACAAAAAAAAAAAAAAGGCAGGCATTACAGCATTTTGCTTAGGCAAATCTTAATAGATACTTCAAATTGTACTTCATTCCACTCCCTCTGCAGGAAGTTTATTCCATTCATTTACTATATGACTGGCAAAGTTGCTTCTACCCACTTACAAATTAAATTTACTTCCTGACAGTTTGAGACCACTATTTGTTAATCTGATTCACATTGTGTAAAAATTTCATCCCTTTTGACAGTGTCAGTTCCCTTTAGAATCTTAAAGACCTGTATCAAATAACCATGTTGCTCCTTACTCAATGCAACAGAACACAAGGTCTCAACAGAGAAAGAGAGAGGGAGGGGGGGCATATATGCTACAATGCACTATTCCACCATTCCTAACCAACAAACAAATACACACCGGTCTCAAGGACAAAAGCTCTACCCAGCATAGAGCCAAAATAAATTTTTAGCAATCACCCACTGAGAGAACACAAATCAGAAATCTAGCTTAGAACAGACTGCCTTCACATATACATTACTCCTGTCACCATACATCACTTATGGTATACCAACACTGGATAAGAAATACAACAGAGTACATGTCCACTCCACTGGGCTTTACACATGAACCTCTGGCAGTACAAAGACATGATCAAAACATAACAGGGATGGAGACCCTCTGGCTGGACCCTGAGAAGTGATCACCTTTCTTTATACAATCATGCCTTGGAATGTTAACTTGATTTGCTCCAGAGCACTGTTCAACTAAAAAAAAAATTTGGATTCCAAGATGTATAGCTGGCCCTGCTATAATGCTGGAGAAATGTACACACAAATGACGAGATATTCGGATACCAAAACATTTGCATTTTAGGGCATTTTTTTGTTCAGATTCTTGGACAATACTACTCGTATTATAATCTACTGGCACTGTAGACTAATATATATCTACAACACTTTAGTGTTTTATCCTACCCATGGCCCAAAATTTGTTTTTTTCAGATTTTGCTACTTTGTTACTGAAACCTATGTCCATTTAGCAAGTAAGGCTTTGTCCTACTACTACCAGTCAAATTACATATGCTACACACCAAAGAATACATTTTATAATTGAATGTAGGTTTGTCTGAATTGTAGAAAGAATTTAGCTGTGTATGAATGTCATACTACATACACACATGGCTTAATGGTGAAGTGGTACTTTGCCACCCCCACCAATTTCATCTCCACATACTTCACTCCTGTTCACCACCCCTCCCTCACTCCATCTTATCTTGGCTCCTCCTGGATCATGGGTCATCCCTCCATCTTGTCCACTGCCCTAGGTCAGAAGAAATGCAGCAAGAAGGCACACCCAAAGCATGCAATTAATGGCAACCCTTCTCTCTGCCCCCTCAATGTAGAAACATTGAAGATGGGGAGAAATCCTTTTGGGCTGCATCAAAATATCATTCACATCACCACTCCCTAATCCCCTTCCCATGCCCACTCCCTTTCATGCATCACAGCATCATCCATACACAACCATTCTCCATTCACCCCATCTTCTGTCTTCTCCTTTCCTTCCTCAACAGATATACCCCCCTCTTGCTCAATGCCCCTTTTACCCCATCCATCCATCTCATCCTTGGTTGCCCCCTATTATTTACTCCATCCACTTCTGCCTTCCACATTTCTTTTACTAACCTTTCTTCACTCATTCTTTCCATGTATCCAAGCCATCCCTATGCTTTCATCTCCCAACTCCTTTCCCACCCCAGCTCTCCTCCTTATTTCTCACTCTACCAAACCTTGTAACCCCTACCATACTTCAGATACATCATCTCAAACACATTTAAACTCTTCCTCTCTTATGTTCCATGTTTCTGCCCCATACAGTGCTGTAGGCACAATCACAGCTTCACACAATCTCCTATTAGTATCCATTCCCAAATGTCTATTTATCATTAAACTCTTTAATCCCCCAAAGCACTTACTTGTATCTCTCAATCTACAATCTCCCTCTACTTACACTCCAGCCTTTCCCAGCACATGTGCCCCCAATTATCTAAAGGTATCCACTTCCTCCAGCCTCACACCTTTAATACTCGCTTCCAATTTGCTGCAATCACCTTACTTTTACCCATATTTACCTTCAATTTTTTCCTCTCGCATACCTTCCCAAACTCCATCACCAACTTCTAATTCCTCCTCTGATCCTGCTACAAGTGCAGTGTTGTCAGCAAACAAAAACTTACTTTCTCCTATATTCCTCCATTTTCTTTAACCATCTCCAATTCCCTGCCCATTACCATTGTATTTACTTCCCACACCATCCCATCCATGTACACAGTGAACAACCATGGTGACATGACACATGCCTGGCAAATTCCCAAATTTACATCAAACCACTCACTCTCTCAATTTCTAATTCTAACACAGGCTCTATTATTCTTGTAAAAACTCTCGACTGCCCTTAATAGCTTTCCTCCTACCCCATCTATCTGCAAAACCTACCACAATGCCTTCTTATCTACCCTGTTATAAGCTTTATCCAAATACATAAAGGCATATGACTGGGTAAACAAGAAGGCACTATGAGCAGTTTTACAGACATATGGGATAGGAGCATAATAACATGACACAGTAAATTGCCTTGAGGAACAAACTTATCACTGTATCCTCATCCCTTTGAGCTCATGTTGCTAACATTTGCTGATATAATGAAATGGCAAAGCTGGTTAAAAAGAATACACGTACAGTGAAACGTAATTATGAAATTAAGGTTGCCATTCAAGCAAGATCCAACCCAAAGGATTTCTTTCATCTATATAGCACAAAAAATAAAGAAAGAATAGGACCAATTTAAAATGATGAAAATGTCATGATAGAATCAGAGGAAAAAATGAGTGAGGAGTTTAACAATTATTTTCTATTGGTGTTTACTAATGTGAGATTAGATAAAGTACCTGACTGTGATCCGATTTTCAGAGGGGATGAAGAAAGTAGTCTATCTAATATCATCATTAGTAAAGAAGTAGTCAAGCAGATTGAAAGATTTAAAGCTACAAAATCCCCAGGTCCAGACGAATTTTTTTCGACAATGCTTAAGGAGTGTAAATTTGAAATCTGCAACCAGTTAACTGAAATAATTAATAAATCGGAAGACACTGGTTTTGTGCCTACTGATTGGAGGCAGGCAAATGTTGTTCCTGTTTTTAAGAAGGGAGATAGATTGCCTATATACAACTACAGGCCAATCAGTTTGACATCAGTTATAGGAAAAGTGCTAGAATCAGTAATAGTAAATAGACTCAGAGAACACATTGAAAGACATAATTTAATTCGTGATTCACAGCATGATTTCTCCAAGGGTAAGTCATGTGTGACAAATCTTCTATCCTTTTACACTAAGGTATATAAGGCGTCAGATAACAATGATAATTACGATGTTATTTACCTTGACTTTAGCAAAACGTTTGACAAGGTGCCACACCAGAGACTATTAAACAAAATCAAAGCTCAGGCCATAGGAGGAAAAGTATTAGAATGGATTAGAGCTTGGATTAGTAACAGAAAACAGCAGATCACCATAAATGGAGTAAAATCTAGGTGGGGCAATGTTACCAGTGGGGCCCCCCAGGGCTCAGTTTTAGGTCCCTTGTTGTTCATTATGTACATAAATGACTTAGACAATGGGATAAATAGTGATGTCAGCAAGTTTGTGGATGACACTAAAATAGGATGCCTAATTAGGTCAGGAGACGATGTAGACAATGGGATAAATAGTGATGTTAGCAAGTTTGTGGATGACACTAAAATAGGATGCCTAATTAGGTCAGGAGACGATGTAGAAATTCTGCAGGATGATCTCAACAAATTGTTCACATGGTCGGTGAAATGCCAAATGAACGTCAATATCTCTAAGTGTAGCGTGTTAAACGTAGGGCTACACAACCCTGAAAATAGATACAGCTTAGATAACACACTTTTAGAGAAAACCGAATACAAGAGAGACTTGGGAGTTCTAGTGAGTCCGGACCTTAAAACCAGGAAACAGTGCATTAGTGCCAGGAATAGAGATAACAGAGCATTAGGTTTCATTGCTAGGACGGTAATGAATAGAAGTGCAGAGGTAATTATTAAACTCTATCTAGAGATAGTTAGACCCATCCTTGACTATGTGGTACAGTTTTGGTCTCCATCCTATAGAATGGACATCAATTCACTAGAATCAATATAGAGAAGAATTGACCAAAATGATACATGGACTCGGAAATTTGCCTTACGAAGAGAGGCTTAGGCACCTTAACTTACACTCTCTGGAAAGACGCAGAGTGTGGGGTGATCTAATAGAGGTGTTCAAGTGGATCAAAGGCTTTAACAAGAGTGATGCAAACAAGGTCATCATATTAAAACAACAGGGCAGGACTCGCAGTAATGGTTATAAACTGGACAAATTAGATTTAAGAAGGAAATAGGCAAAAATTGGTTTACTAATAGGGTGGTCGACGAATGGAATAAACTTAGTAACCATGTAGTAAGCGCTGAAACTATCAGTAGTCTTAAGAAACGATTAGACAACTTTATGGATGGGGATGACAGGTGGTGATGGATACAGAGCTGCCTAGTGTAGGCCTTATGGTCTCTTGCAGTCTCCTTCATTCTTATGTTCCTTGCAAAGACATATAGATTCCTATGGATGATGCATGTAGTTTCCCAATTACATACAGTGGATCTCACTCTTGGAGACAGTCATGCCTGCAGTTGCCAATTTTATCCCATATGTTTTTTTTTTATTTGAGACAAGCAGTTGAATTCAAATTGTCCATGTCATGTGAAGCACAATCAATACCAACAATCAACTTGGGATACAACATACATTTTCCCTGTTAGTCTATAAAAGCCATCAAATAATGCAACTTGTACCAAGAACCAAGTCCACCACAATGGGAGGCTTGGTCAACAAGCTGACATACATGCTTCAATACACTTTTTTCCAACATGACTGGTTTTGTCTACCCACAGCAATGGGATTCCATTACTGGAAACACCAAGGCAAAGTTAACCAATCTGTCCACTTCTCCAGGTGTCCATTGTAGGTGACTCATAGCTCCTTGGTAACCAGCAATAGCCACCATAATGGCACATAAATCACTTAAGGAAGAAATATTGTGCTGTGGTCTGGTTATGGTTAGGATGGAGCAGTGGAAAACGAGTTGTTTGATGACTGTGTGGTAGTTGCATCATGGGCATTATGATTTTGTGGCTAGGCCTATTCAGTGCTGACATTGTCTCAATGCAGGATGGTGACCTGAATGCAGTCACACAAGTACGAGTCTTGCTTCTTTTTAGAGGGATTTTTCTGTGGGGTTACAGTCTGAAGGGATCTAATGAAGTAGGGTGTACTAAACATATGAAACAAAAACAAAAATCATTAAATATTTGAACAAGTTTCCCCTTTCTCTCTCTCTCTCTCAAAATAAACAAATAAATAAATAAATAAAAATAAAATAAATAAAAAATAAATAAATAAAGAGGGAGGGACTTAATAAGAAAGCCTAAAATTTATTAATAAAATCATAACATTAAAACTTAAAATATTATCACATTAAATACTAACAGGATGAGAAATAATGACCAAGTTGTCAGGATATAGATATAAACCTAGTACAAGGTAGAAACAATTATGCCAACTGTGTTATCAATAAATGGAATGAGCCTCCACCAGAGGCAAATGATATTAGTACAATTTAATGTTTTCTAGAAAATTCATTCACATGGGCACTTGTACAAAATGTTGTAGTCACCATACCCCAAGCCAACCTCATTATGGACTGAAAGGTCTTCTGTTGGCATCTTTTATCACTGTAGCTATCAAGTCCACAGCTAAGTATATATGCCTCTCCCAACTTCCTTCTTGAATTGAATGACTTGTACTGGCCACTTCCAATCTTTTACTTGTTGTCTTGTTATCCTCTTGTTGGAGGCCTGCCAATCTAAAAATATAAGGCAAGAACTCCTAGGCTTGCTCAGAGAAAATTCAAATAGAGAAATTTCTTAGTGTGACCTTTTATTACATTTCTATCTTTTGTGTTACTATATTCCCTTATTAAGCTATTCTTGCAAATCAATTTGTTGCCTCCATCCTTTTTTCCAATAGGCCTGCAGCCCAAAATATCTTGTAACACCTCTTTGGTGTGGTGATGATGTACAGTGATGTCTGTGATCATACTGGAATGGCTATTTTTGTTAGGAATTTCTGGAATCTAAAGGCTTTGGATACTTTGGGGGCTTTTTGTGGCAGGAATGGGTGAAGGTAGAATGTAGATTCAGAGAAGCAAGTAAATGTCTTGAGGGATTAAAAAGTGTAATGAGAAATAGACATTTGGGAATGGATGCTAAGAGGAGATAGTATGAAGGGGTGATTGTGTAGACAGCACTGTATGGGGCAGAAACATGGAACATAAAAGGAAGATTTAAATGTGTTTGAGATAAAATGCCTGAAATATGGTAGGGCTGGATAGAGTGAGAAATGAGAAGGTAAGGAGGAGAGTGGGGGGTGGAAAGGGAGTTGGGAGATAAGGTTGATAAGAGTGTTTGGATGATTTGGACACATGGAAAGAATGAGTGAAAAGATTAGTAAAAGAGGTGTGGAAGACAGAGGTGGAGGGAGTAAACATGAGAAAGCAACCAAGGATGAGATGGATGGATGGGGTAAAAGGGGCATTGGATAGAAGGGGAATGTCTGTTGAGAAAGGAAGACAACAAGATGGGTTGCGTGGAGAATGGTTGTGTATGGATGATGCTGTGATGCATGGAAGGGAGTGGGTAGGGGAGAGGAGTGAGGGAGTATGTGTAAATGATATTTTGATGCAGACTGAAGGATTTTTCCCTCATCTCTTTTTCTACATGAAGGGATGGAGAGGGAGAGTCACTGACTAAATGAAGCGGCCTTACTGTGATGTGCTGTGTTTTGCTACATTGCTTCTGACCCAGGGCAGTGGGTGAGATGCAGGGATGACCCATCATCCAGGAGCCAAGAAAAGAGTGAGGGAGGAATGGTGAATGGGAGTGGAGTATGTGGGGATGAAATGGGTGGGAGTGGATCTACACCCCTGAATATGGCTACCTCCCTTGTATGGGGGGAAAACCCTCAGTATATATATTTCTGGAATCAGCAGAGGGTGCAACATGAAGTGGTTTAATAATTTTTCATGGAGAACTGTATTTATGGAAGTGAAAATGTTTCAAACCACTTACAGTTCTACTGACTAGTACCAACAGTTAAGTTTTGGTAGCAGAGTACAGAGGAGCTTGCCACAAGTTAGAATAATATGGTGCAGTTCAAGCAATCTTCTTATCTAGATCAGGGGCTCTCAGGATAATCCAGAGATGATTGCATGTAACAAGGCCAAACATTGAAGCAGTAATCAATAACAAGCTCCTCAATAACATGTACTGGGTATTTGTAGTATTGTGAAATTATCTTTCAGTGACATGATAGACAATCTACATTAGCACGTCTGTGCAAATACACATATTCTGGCAGACGTTTTCACTAACATTTTCATTGTCCTGCATTACTGCTTGTTTACTCCAACGGCTACCATGCAAATTCATTCAACAGATATTCCTCTCCATCATTAAAGGGTTAAAACTATTCTGAGCCTGTACCACCTACCCCCTTTGGTGTCATTTATTGTAACTGCCACTGGACAATTTTCTTCAGCTAAAGGAAACCCCCTCTACATCAAGAGTGTTCGGATGATACATCTATTTGCTATACAAATTCTTATATGTGAGAATATTAACTGTTACCTTCAGTTTCAATGACTAACTTCCAACCACACAATGGCAGGTAACAGCCTTTAGGCCCTCACATTAAATCTGTGAAGAAACACTGGACTGTTGTCTGTGTTGCACTAATTTTGGACGGTTTCTATGTAACTGATTTATAGTCATAGTACAAGGGGAGTAACTGCAAGCTGTCAGCTCACATGCAAAAAGGCGGAGGAAACACAAAGTTGAAAGATATCTTGGGCCAAGTCCAGGGAGCATATTAGCCTCTGTACCTCCTGATGGAGATAGGGTTATTGGCATGTTTTAAAAATGGGCAACAGGGACATATTTCTTCCTAATGTCTTCAATGATGTTCAGTGAAATTATACAAGCAGGTACTTCTAAATTGGAACAACTGCATTCCTAGACAACACATATGAAATTAACTATCCCATAATAATAGAATTTAAGTCACAAAATGGCTTTTTCTATCACAAAAACTTGGGTAAGTAGATGTGGTATGGTTTGTTGATTGATTGATTTATGAAATTTTTGGCTTGAAGGCCAAGTGCTGAGCATGATGTGGTATGGGAGTGCACCAGGAAAACACAAGGAAGAGATGCTATCACTTCAAGGAAGGCCATGAAAATTAACAAAATAGGTTGCGTTAAGCGTATTTATGGGTGACACCTGGTGGCTACTTCATGAAACCGAGTCAACCACAAATCAAATTTTGACCTTACACATTCAAATTTGCAAAATGCAATGAAACAATCAACCAATCATTCTGTTGCCCCTGATCTCTCTTCCAGAAGGCCCATGGCTCCAGTTAAATAGTGACAGCCAATACAAGGGCTAACAAATAACACTCAGTAAAAAAATTACTCTGAGGACTAACAAATCACCCAGGGAAAAATAATCAATTGATGTCTAGGGATTGTCAGTGAGAGGCATGATGTAAGTTAATGTTCAATGTCTTCTGTGTGGTAGTACATCTGGGGCAGTTTGATTCCGAGGTCAAGCCTATTCTGTGTTGATATTGTCCTACAGCTGGATGGTATCCTGAACACAAGTATGCCATGTGGTTCTTACTTCTCTTGAGAGGGATTTTACCTGCAATGTCACATAAATCATGAGTTAACTCTGCTCCTCTAAAGTTATAATATACGAATTGCCTCTAAAAATGAGGTCCACTCAAACGTTAACAATGTGTATTTGATTGAAAGAATCAATCAGCTTTTCATTTGGGAATGTTCTCATCTCTTGGTAATGATTATTTCTTCTTGCAGTTACCCATAAGAAAGTAAATGTGGGTAAGGTGATGAGATGTACAAGGAAAGAGGGTGGGAAGCAGAAGTAAGTCTTCAAAGAGGGAGACTGGAGGAAATGGATAGTTACGAGTTTTTAGGGGCACACATATCAGGGAATAAAGGAGTTGGGGTAGCTGGGGTGGACAATTCGGTTGCCTGAGCACCCAAGACACCCAGATTTTGTCTGCAGGCAACCAGGAGTTGCTCCAAAGGATCCCAGTGGACAACTACTGTAAAACTGGAATTATCCACCCCTGATATATATATATATATATATATATATATGTATGTAGACACACACACACACATATATACATACATACACATACACACACATAAAATATGCTCATGTTGAGGCTAATAGAATTATGAGGAAAAATCTTAGCAATTTTTTTTAACATCTCAGGTGGATTTTGTCTGTGGGCAACCATGAGTCTGTAAAACTACTGTAAAAATAGATTTGCCCACCCCTAGGTAGATGTAAATGGACTCATTGACAAGACTGTATGAAGGGATGATTGTGGCTATGACAGTATATGGGGCAGAAGACTTGGAATGTAAGGGAAGCAAAAAGGACAAAATTCAAATGAACTTGAGAAGTAAGGTGGGGGTTACAAGGTTGGACTGAGTGAGGAATAAGCAGGTAAAACAGAGATCAAAGGTGAAAAGGAAATGGCAGATAGGGTTGATAAAAAAAATATATATATATTACAACAGTATGGGCATATAGAAAGAACGAGTGAAGAAAACATAGCAAAAAGCATGGAAGGTGGTGGTGGATCAAGTGAACTTGAGGGGTAAACCAAAAATGAGATCAGTGATGAGGTGAAGGTGGCTTTGGATAAATGGGGAATGTCCGTTGAACAGGGAAGTGAGAGGGCAAGAGATAAATATGTGTGAAGAATGGCTGTGAATATAAGATGCATTGACATGGTCTGAAGGGATTTCTCCTTATTTTCTCTAATTACTTGTGAGTGGACTAGGAGGATGGGTTGTCATGTAAATGAAGCAGTGGGGGTAAATTACTTCAGCTGTTGGGGCCTACTGTGGAGGTGCTGTCTTACTACACTGTTTCTGATCCAGCAGTGGTTAAGGGCAGAAATGGCCCTTAATCTATACAAAGCTGATTTAAAAGGGAAATAACTTGGTGTTAGGTGGAAGGTGGGTGTATCCCTTGGCTGGTATATATAGATATTTACCCATTTGATGAACTTAATTAATGGTAATATCACCATACTGCTATACAAGCCATGAAGTTTGGGCAGGCCTTTGTTAAGACTCGAGATCCATATAGCTGATGTGAATAATGTCAGGCTTTCCAAACTTCAGAATGCTAATCTAAGGGCAACTAGTTCTCTCCACACCACACATCACTTCAGCCTCAGAAACTGTCAGCAAAGACTAATTCTATTTGCAAACAATGTGATAAGCATTTGATTAACCCCATACCAATGAATCAACCAGTTCTTTTTCAAACTCCTAGTAAATTCAGGTAGTCAAAGAAGTGCCAATTCTTTCCTATGCTGCCAATCTGTTTAGTTATCTCACACAAAGTTCATAACTCATTACCATACCTTCGGATGGTATCTGCACCACTTTTCCATACATCTCTCATTGCACAGGACCAAGTAAAGTTCACTTTCACCATGATGGTACAATACTTGTTATTGTTTAGACTGCACAGCTTATCACTGATGTCACTGGCTGAAGTAAAGTAGTATTTTGACATTTTATCTACCTTTGTAAATAGAAGGTGATGAAGTGATGATAATGTGTCAAAGTATTAAGAATTAAGTAGGCTAGTCTGAGCATGACAGCAATAATAACTACTTTGTATTGCTTCCAGTTTCACCAACTGGAAACTGGCAACCACACAGCAGGTCAGCAATGGCCCTCAGGGCCTCCCATAAATCTTTCTGAAAATAAACTTTAAAACTGTTATCAGTTGTATCTATGTGGGTTTATTTGTCACCAGCCATCAGAAAGAAGAAAGCAAAGTACTGCTTGTCTAAGGTTCTCTTTAATTCTATTTCCCAAAGTGTTAATAACATGTACACGACATTGGTGATCTACAAAACAGTTGTAGTAGTAGTAGGGTTGAAGCTGTACCCATCTCTGTCTCATCCTATTAAACTTGCTTCAAATTCAATAACACTGCTGGCCTTGATTTTATTTTCATCTAATTTGTTAAAGAACCCAACACATGTATGTGGAAAGTTGAACTTTCTAACATTTTGAATAATCTTACTTTTCAAGTTTCCACTATGACCTCTTGTTGATCTTTCATCTCATACCAGCAGGTCTTCTACCCATTTCTGCCTTACAATTTTCTGATCTAAACATCATTACCACATCACCTCCCTCTTTAGGTGTATGTGTGCATGTGTGTGTGTTTGTTTTCGTGGCTGGGTGGCAGGGAGATAATTCTCACCAATTTTCATCCTCACAGGAGCATGAGCTGATACAGTACTGGTACCCATCATTAGTCCTACAATGACAGAAGTGCAGCAATGACATCCTAAAAGAGAGTGATTGCACAAATTAATGGGTTTCAAATGATGGGAATAACATAATGCAATGACCCCACACCTTGCAATGTATCTCTAATAATGCATAATCTACCCATCATTCATTAAATGACGAAAACATGAACATTTTACACACCCTTATCAACATAATCATTTTATGTACTTTTAATCAATTATCATTCTTTTATCATTAGAGCTTAATCCCAGTTAAAATAAAATATAAGATTCATAATATCCACCACTTTAAACTTTTGCTATCCCTCCTTCCTACTGCCATCCCAAAGTCTCTACTACATCTATGACTCCATCTCTTTGGTGCATTATTGTCCCCAAATAAGAGCATTGCTTAGGTGAGGAGCCTATGCCCAGACGCACACAGTTGCAGCTGAATCTGTCACCTTTTGCCCTATGTGCTTGAACTATTGGGGAAAGTAACAGTGACTGTTGGGAACTGGAGAGAAGTATGGGATTCAAACCTACAACTACGCAATTGCGAGACCAGCATGCTTCTGATTATGCCACCAGTGCACCATTTACCACCAACACAGTGCTAATTGATTTTGGAATGAGGCAAAGTATCAATCGATTATTTCATTGCCCAGGTTCACTTTTGCACCCCCCAGGGAACTGGACATGGCCACCTGTTCAACACTTACTCAGTGAAGATCTAGGTATCAAGGAACTTCAAGTGGCAACACCAAGGCAACAGAGGTTTGTATCCACAAATGCATAGATTTCATAAAACTTGGCTTATTTATCTCTCCTCAAGAGTTAAAGCAATTTCACCTCTATTGAGAGGTGTGGCTGCACTGGGCCAATACCTGGTCTCCAGAAGAAGATCCAAGATACAATTAGGAACTTATAAAAGAGGGAGAGGCTAGATGGGGATATTTTTAAGATCAAATAGACTCACACCTTAAAATATCACTTCGCTACTTCATATATGAAGGCAGGCAAAAATTATGGTATTACTCAATCTACACAGTACCAATCATGCCAATGGATATCAAATCAATATCATGGATTTAATAATGGTTAGGTTGCCATACTTTACTGCACTAGATCCTGATGACTATAATGGAAACCACTGCAGAAATATTCTAACTATATACCATGACTTTTTTCCCCTTATAAGGAAGGTAGCCAAGTCTAAAGGCATGTACCCATTAGCAATGATGAAATGTGCCAACATAGAATGGTGACTTTGGTGATTATGACATTGTCATTGTTGCTAAATTATTACAATTAATTTGTTGTGGAGTTTGTGACAATAACTTTTTTAATTGGTGTCAAAACTATTTGATTGCTGACAGCATACGCTATCTAGTCCTCAAATTGCAGGAAAGAGATGGCTGGGCAGACTGTGCATTCCTGGACCTACAAAAGGCATTTGATAAGGTACCACACAGAAAATTACTATATAAACTGGAAACATTAGGAGGCATACATGGAAAACTAATGAATTGGATGGAGGACTTCCTACAGGGAAGAAAAATGAGAGTGGTGCTCAGAGACAAATATTCAAAATGGGAAGAAATGAATAGTGGTGCCCCACAGGGGTCAGTGCTAGCTCCGATAATGTTTGCTATATATGTAAATGACATGGATGAGGGCACTGAAAGTTACATGAACTGCTTTGCAGATGACAAAATTATTAAAGAGAATAAACTGTGACTCATTGCAGAAGGATCTGAACATATTCTCAGAGTGGAGCAAGAGATGGGAAGTAGAATTCAACATCAAGATGTGCATTATAATTGAATTTGGAAAAAGCAAGAAGAGAATAACAGGACAGTATAAAATTGATGGAAAAGAGGTAAAGAAGGGGAATTCTGAAAGGGACCTAGGAATAATTATCACCAAAGACATGTCACCAGATAAACATATAAATAAAATAGTTGGAGAAACATACAATTTGTTGAGATCAATAACTGGATATGGAAATGATCAAGAAAATATTACAAACACCAATAAGGCCAAAACTGGAATATGCAGCACTGATATGGTCACCCAGTACAAAAAAGAATATAAGAAAATTAGAAAGAATACAAAGATCAACGACAAAGTTGGTCCCAACATTTGCAAACCTAACATATGAACAAAGACTGGCCGAACTTGAATTGCCAACCCTGGAACAAGGAAGAGAATGAGGGGACCTAATAACCATCTACAGAATTATGAAAGGAAAAGAATGTCTTGATAGGGAGGACCTATTAAAATGGGATAGAGGAAAAACAAGAGGACATGCAATGAAACTCAAAAAGGATAACTACAGAAGAGACCTGAAAAAGAACTGCTTCCCACACAGAGTGAGATATATGGAACAAATTGGATGAAGAAATAGTGTGTGCAAACACAATACAAGAATTTAAGAACAAACTTGATCTTGCAAGATACAAAACCGGGTCACCACGAGCATAGCTCCCCTTCCCGTATAATACAACTAGGTAAATACTAGGATACAACCCCTTGTGTATTCAAACTGATTTGAAGTTTTGGTGATATTGGATTGTTTGTAACTTATTTTACTTATTTTGTCATGTTTAGCACCAAAGGGGTGAGGGGAACAAACTGTATTGCAAGATAGGGTCACACTTCAATAACGTCAAACTACCCAGACACCTTCAAAAAACATCTGGATATATGGTTGGCCAAAATACCAGACCAACCGCCAACACCAGGATACACCAGCCCCAATGCCAATCGACTAATCGATTGGACCACGGATAGGAGGGGGCTGCCTGGTCACAGTGGGACCCCAGTCTAGCTGCGTCGATCACCGACAGAAGTCATCTAAGTGTATCTAAGTGTAAGTGTAAGTAATGGAGAACCCAAGGTCAATTACCCTCTTCATAAAATGACCTTTCAGCGACATAAAATCATGATACTGGTCAGAACATAACTCAAATGGTATCACCATCCCTGATAGGTCACATGAAATTGACCTATGATCTTCAGTGATATCTGTTTCCAAATGAAATAATCAAGCTATTTACCAAATTATAACATGAATATTTGTTTACATGGGCATGGGAATACTGGAGGTCCTGTCCACTAATATGTCTTCCTCCTTTTTGTAGTTGTTCAAGTAGACACAGATTATATTGAAAAAAAAAATTCTGAATCAGTTTAGACAAAATATGAGAGGGGAGGGGTCATCTCTACAACTTTACTTGTTGTAAAATGTTTTTGCTCACGTGTTTAACACTCAAAGGGTGGGAGAGGGAAGAGTTTCTTAATAGGACCTCTTATAAGTCCTGTGCTTATCTGAACTAATACAGACTCCTTTACCATGTCCAAAAAAGTTCAGAAAAAATAAAAATTACAGTCCATGTTATACTACACATTCACCAGAACTTATAACAAAACATCTTCAGTCGTCTAGTTAGCAATTTACTCATCACATAATGGTCAAACAAATAATTTGTATAGAAATCAACAACTTACTTACCTTTAGGCTCAGGTCCTTTCTCAGCCACCAAGGGTGGATTCTCCGCATCTCCACACACAACTGGTCCTGCTGGTGTGGTAGACTGTCGCTTTTCCCAGATATTAACGCTTGGTGCTGGAGCTGGTATGAATTGAATTTTTTCCTCAGGTTCTGCTACAGGGGGTTCAACTTCTGCCTCTTCTTCAGGTTCTACAGCGTTCAAAGGTCCATTCACAACTTTGGGTATGGCTTCTTTCGCGATTCGGTGCTTTCCTTTAAATGGACCCCCAAGTTTACCTTCCCCTTTTTCAATACCGATCATTTTCATGTCTTTTGCATCAAGCTCCCTGCGTCCTCGCCTATCCTTCCTTCCACCCCTATAACTGTCACGTTTCCGGGCCCTGTCTTTCTTGGTTCTGATCTCAGTAAATTCCGATAGTTCAGCAGGGTCAACTTCATCAACAGGCGGCATGGTTGACGAGCCTGATATGACAGATGGGCCCTTCTCGGCTACTGTGTCATCTAATTTACCTCCTTCCGGCATGCTGGGGACACTTTCAGCCTTGTCATTTTTCGTTCCACCCACGACACCAGCCCATGAGGATGAACCATTGACGTCCTGAGCTGGTGAAGGAGCTGTAGCCCCATCGTCCACTTGCGTCGCCATGTTCTATAGGCACCTGCCTTCACGCATGTACACTATTATAGGTCGACCCTCACGTTGATGTCACACTAAAACTAAATAACACAATAAATTGCACAATAGTATATATCATGAAAACATTTCCATGTCGTAGTGTTGCGAAATATTCGGAAATATCGGTCGAAATACACCCCAGTCACACACGCGCATAACAACACAATCCTCACGAAAGCATGGTAGGGCTACGCAGGGGCTTTTGGGAAATGAAATGTATACACAAATTGTGAATGCCTTATGTATATTATTGAAACACAGTATTTTGGCTGGTTGTACTTAAATAAATAACACTTCATTTGGTTAAAATATTTCTGGATTTTTTTTACATAGTCCATATAAAATAACTCCTAAAACCAGTTATTTCCCTCGCAGTTTTATTTGCGGATTTTGTTTGTGTTCCTAAAAACGATCGAATACTACTATCGAATACTATAAAGTTGATAGATGAATACTTAAAGGATTTGGTACTTTAGTGTAGGTTCTCATTTCTTGTCAATTACGCACTACAGCAAGGAGGGAATTATGAATATATAGGAGAAAATACAATTGCCTCTGATCAATGAATAATGGTAACATGGCAACTATAAATCTTCATTGATCCAGTCCATTACTGAGCCGCATGCAAATAGTGCTTTGGCTGATAAAGGTTGTCAAAGACATCATTGTGAGTTGAATGATGTCATATATGGTCACATTTAATTTTTTCGGCGTTTACATAAATTACAAAATAATTTTGATAATTGATTAAATGGTAGTTACAACAACATCTTGGCATGTACTGCTCTGATACCACACGTTCTGCATCACACATACTATTATATATTTCATGAATAGAATATATATATTTTACATGGTATCCTAAACAGTTAAAATAGACTGAATTTCTCATAGGTATAGATGAACATTCCCCGACTTGCAGAGCCAATGCACTTTAGTTGACCCTTGCCCTTGAGTTGAAGGAACGCAGGGTGTTTTCTTTATTTTTTTTTACATTCTTCTTTAAAATTCATCAGCTTTACATTTTCAATTACAAAATTAGATATCTAAAAATATAGCATATAACATTACAAAAGATTGCAAGCTAATCAAAATAATGATGAAATTATACTTAAAAGCAATCGGAAACCCATTAAATTGTATAATATTTTAATCAGCAATATTATAAAATATGGGAATTTATATGTTATTCGTAAATACATCTTAAACAACATAAAGTGTGCAAGATGTTAGACTTATTTCTAATTTTGACTGTAGAGGGCGGGACTATTTGTTTACACAATTTGAGCGGGAAAGTGTTCGTTCAACAAGACAGAACAAGATGGTACAGAAATCTATTCTGTAAGTAAAAAGAGTTTTAAGAACTCGAAAACTAGTATTTTAGGGTGTAATGGTGACTCTAGTGTTTTTAAATTCGTAGATCACATTAGTTTTACAGGCAAGGAAAATATTGAGAGCAATATAATCCTTGTGATAGTCGATACAGCAACATCTGAAATCGGGGATAGCCTGATTACCATTATTCCCTCCGTTTCCGCAGTGGTTTCATATTGTAATACAATATAAATATTTTTGACAGTCGGTTCTCAATTGTAAGGGTAATTTAAACCCCCGACGCTACCGGACAAAGGCTGACAGTTGCAACATACAATATGCCGCTTTCTCCACATCTCAAAAATAACAAGGAAAACAAGGCAGCTGTCAGGCTGGATCTAAAGGACTTTACTCACGAACTGAAGAGTGCATGATAATTCTATGGTAGTCATTGGTACTACCCCATCTTGAGTACAGCTGCCAACTCTGATCCCCAAACAAAATTTTAGAAATAACAGGTGGAAACTGGCACACTATGACTGGCTACTACGGAACCTGTCGGAGGGGAGAAATGTTGACGTAGTATTCCTAGATTTTGCTAAAGCCTTCGACAAGGTGGACCACGGTGTCCTCCTCCATAAGGCAAGGGATCTAGGAATCTCAGGGAAGCTAGGAGTCTGGCTCTTCAACTTTCTGACAGACCGTACACAAGCAGTCGCAGTTGATGGTGTGAAGTCAACCGAATCCAAGGTAATAAGTGGAGTACCACAAGGATCTGTGCTTGGCCCCCTCCTATTCCTTGTCCATATGAATGACATAAATAGTAGGGTGGACTCAACCCTCCTGTCTTTTGCCGACGATACCCACATCAGCCATGCTGTGCCAAAGACTATATAGGAAAGATGGGAAAGCTTCTATTTTTTTACTAATAAGAAAACGTCATCCATCCAGCGTGAATGCGCGCCATCTATCGACAGAGCCGCAAACTATAAATCGGAAGTGGCGTAGCGCGGCTTTCAAATCATACTTAACTTGTATTATATATAGTGTTTATGGACATTTTAAAACTGATCCTTTCGCTAAAATAATCAACATCTCGAAAAAGTTTTACTTTCTCTTTATAAAATAATAAGTAGTAATTTTATGACTTTTGCATACAAACAAGACTATTTAATATATGCTTTAACACCACATGATCATATTTATAAAATCAAAAGTTGGTAAAATACTTCTGCACAATGCATCATTCATTACTAAATATTTGAGATTGAGTAAACAGTTAAAATTTAAATGTTATTTTAGTTATATTCATTTTATCATTTCTGTAATATCATGTTTTTTCTTGTTTGTGCTTGTGCTTATGTTTGAACTTTGTATACTTAATCAAGTGTCTGTACACAAATTATACAAACAAGGATAGTAAAAGTTTGGTATACATGAGATTCTTTTATTTGCAACAAAGCAATACTGTCTTGTAAGAACATATACCAAACAAACTAAAAAGAAATAACATTATTCAACTTCAAAAATGAACCATACATCAGGCAACCAAAACATGCAATCAGATATTAAATGCCAAACAAAACATTGGAAAATCAGTAATCAGAAACAATAATATGAAACAAAAATAAACAAAAAGCAGACAACATGCATATTAAGCAAAAATAAAGCAAAAAATGTTAACAGAACAAAGGAAAAATCCCAAAAGCAAGCAAACAAAAATATATACATATGTAGCAAGACAGGTACTGTATTGTAAAAAACATATACAAAAATAGAAGGATGAACATGCAAGAAATAAGTCACAAAATCAAACAAACAAGATTTGCAATCATACATAAAATAATTTTGCATAGGATAAAAACGTAACTTCTTTGATCAAATTACATGGAAATCACACATTTTAGAGAAAATAGGTAAAATAATGCAACCATATGCTAGTGTTTTATATGAAATTATGCATTTGAGCAAAAACCGTCCTTGTTTGAGATTTGGTCGGCTATGAGTGAGTCGGACAGCATTCGTACACGGTTAGTAGTAATTTTGCAGAGGATAAAAACGTAATTTCTCTTTGATCAAATTACATGGAAATCACACATTTTAAAGAAAATAAGTCAAATAATACAACCATATGCTAGTTTTTTATACATAATCGTGCATTTGATATAAACCGTCCTTGTTCGGCGTTGGTCGGCTATTGAGTGAGTCGGACGGCATTCGTGCCTGTGGTTGGTAATTTAGCAGAGGATAAAAGCCTAAATTTTCTTTTGATCAAAATTGCATGAAAATTATACACACATTTTAAAGAAAATAGGTCAAATAATGTAACCTTATGCTAATTTTTATATAAAATTATGCATTTGAGCAAAAGCCGTCATTGTTTGGGTTTGGTCGGCGTTGGTCGACTTAGGTAATATTGCAGACGATAAAAACGTAACTTCTCTTTGATCAAATTACATGAAAATCACATATTTAAAAAGAAAATTGGTCAAATAATGCAACCACATCGACCAATGCTTATATAAATTATAGAGTGAGCATTGAGCAAGCCGTCATTATTTGGGTTTGGTCGGCCGTGGTTGGGTCGTTTAGTGAGACCATAAAAGAACAAGCATAATTACATCATCATTCAAAAAACCGTTAAATTCTAAAACTACCAAACAAGCAGTCACAACCTGCCAAAAAAAAACAATTAACATAAATGCGATTAATTTTTTTTTTTTTTTTTTTTTGCTGTGTATTTGGCCATTTATTCAAAATTAAGGTTAAAGGTAAAAGTTTATAACTTTACCACTTAAGCTAAGAACATGACATAACTATATCAAAGTTGCTGTGCCTGCCTGGGACTTGCCATAAAGATATGTATGCTTGAAGCTGTCCAACGGAACTACACCAGGTGCATCAAAGGGATGCAAGATCTCAACTATTGGGATCGCCTGGGAGCTCAGATGAGAGGAAGGTGGGAGGGGTGTGGAGTGTAGTGTATTTAGGGATGAAATGGGTGGGAGTGTTTTTTATGCCTTTCCCTTTTTTGGCTACCTCCCTTGGAAGGGGGAAAAAAAAGCCTTGGTATATGTATGTATGTATGTATGTATAATTTGACATGATCAATTCATATTTCTAGATATTTGTAAGGTATTCATCTATAATTTTCATTTCCAAGCTAAGTGACACTGCACTGAGTCTGATATAAAGATAAAGAAGATTTTAACTATGTTCTATTTTATTCCTCCATTTTCTGTTAAAGTTTCCATGTACTGTGTATGTTGAATCTCTTACCTTTCTCTGTCTTTAGGAAAAACTTGAAATATTAGATGGGGAAAGGCATTTTTTTTTTTTTTTTTGCACACCACACATGGGTGATAGTTCCGCCCACACTCCATGATTGAATGTCCCGCTTAATTGTAAACAAACAGACGATGCAGTTAAAACTGGTGATTGACGTAAACGCCATCTAGTGAGAGAGCCGCACAGTAAAATGTATGTGGACGATGCGGCTCTCCGTGAGCTTTCCCGTCTTGTCTTTGATGCTGTGCGGGAAAGTGGGGATGTGCAACATCTACAAGACGATCTCAACTCAGTTTATGCATGGGCCAACAACAGCAACATGCAATTCAACGAAGAGAAGTTCGAGGTCTTGAGATATGGCACAAATCAAGGCATTAAAGACGACACTGAGCTGCACACGGAGAGAGGTATGAAAATCACACCAAAAGCCCATGTGAAAAGCCTGGGCATTCACTTAAGTGATGATGCCACTTTCCAACACCACATCATGCACTCAGTAAATAGAGCAAGAGGGATGGCCAGCTGGGTCCTAAGGACCTTCTCCTCAAGAGAGGTTCAAGTGATGCTTACCCTCTGGAAGTCGCTTATCCAACCGATACTGGACTATTGTAGCCAACTCTGGTCACCACACAAACGCGGAGACATCCAGATGCTTGAAGCTGTCCAACGGAACTACACCAGGTGCATCAAAGGGATGCAAGATCTCAACTATTGGGATCGCCTGGGAGCACTAGGCCTATACTCTCAACAGAGGAGGAGAGAAAGATACAGGGCCATTTACACATGGAAAATCCTTGAGGGACTTGCTCCGGACCCCACGCCCTCTACAATCAAGCCATACCACAGTATAAGGCATGGGCGCAAATGTGAGAGGCGAACTCTCCCATCAAGAGCCCCGGCGAGGATTAAGACCCTACTGGCAACCAGCCTAGGCCATGAGGGTCCAAAAATCTTCAACGCCCTCCCAAAGGAGGTGAGAGAGAAAACTAAATGCTCGGTGGACAGCTTCAAACATGCACTGGACAGGTTCCTGCGGAAGGTGCCAGACGAGCCTCCAGTGCCAGGCTACACTGCCATAAGTAGGTTCTCTCAAAACACACTACCAGACCAACTGACCCTCGCAAGGAAGGACAACAGGACTGGCAGCAGCGGTAGTCCACTACGGCTGTGAGGATCGACCTCAGAACTTCACTAAGTAAACTAAGTAAAGAAAACCCACAGTTATCTTTCACAAGCAAAATTCAAGGGATACAACACCTTAACTACTGGAAAAGATACATCTATACTCCCTCCAATGGCACATAGACAGATACATCATTATCTACACCTGGCAAATTTTAGCAAACGGGGTCCCTGATGTCAACATCACACAAAAGACTTGCCCAAGAAAAGGAAGGCTGTCATGTCAGTCAGGACCAACCCAGGAATATCTCAAAGAATTAGGGACTTGACACACCACAGTTTCACCTGCAATGGAACATGACTCTTCAACTGCATCCCAGTTAAACTCAGGAACCTGAGTAGTGTATCACCTGACACTTTCAAACACAGTACAAACTTAGAAACCTTCAAGAAGACGATGAAAACCCATCTGTTCACTCAATTCTAAGACATGACAAACAAGTGCATGCTGGATGAATTTAGATGCTAGCAATTCATAAATGCTGGCGGCCTTGCAGAGAGCTGCTTCTAAAGCGGCTGAGCAAAGCCTGAAAACATCACTACAGATACAGATACTTTGGGTGCATGGCTGGCCAAGATTCCCATGGAGGGAATAGAGCTGACAGTAAATCTAAAGAAGTGGACACCTGAGCGATATAGAAATATATAATAAAATATTAATTTTATGAATTATAAAACATCAACATATGTTTTTGTTGACACAAATCAGTTACAAAAAAAAGTTGCGGCAAATGTTCAGTTTTGTGCAATATAGCAATAGAAAATTATTAATTTCGTAAATTATAATGTATCAACGTAATATGCAATTTTCTTGGCGGAAATAATTTTTTTTTTGCTGAAACAGATATCGTAAGTAATGAAGTTGCGCCAGACGAATGGTACGCCATGTTTGTTATGATAGATGCCGATGTCGAAGAAATGAGAGGATGATAAATTTGTCTAACCTAACCTGTGTTTAATAAATCAGTACCTGCAATTTATAGGTCATCCAGATCGTCCTCATCGTCATCGTTGTGAGAGACATTGCCGTTGGCAGGCTGTTCAATCACTCTCAGATTGCAGGGTATATAGGGTTCTTGCAGCTTGAAGGAATGCATAGATTTCAGCTCCATAGCATTCCTTCAAGAATAAGTATCTCGTGAGGTATTGCCAGAAGTACCGAGGCTGTACACCTTGCAACTGACATTTCAACTAGGCTGGGCAGACGACAAACACTTTGGCATCCCGATCCTATGCTAGCGAATTCGTTTGTTAGTATATTTGCTTGTAGCAAGGTATTTTTTTTTTTTCCCGACAAGAAAATCGCATATTGCGTTCATGTATTCTTATTTACAAAATTAATATTTAATTTTCTATTGCTATATTGCGTCCAGGTGCAAAACTAAACAAATACCAATGTTGTTAAAATAGAATAGTGACAATTCGGATGTTGGTGAGTTTCGAGACACCATGATTCTTTTTGTTATGGAAGTCTAATAAATTGGTTTTGTCCAACCTAACCTATGCTATGGAGGGATATGCATTTAGACAATAAAAAAATGAAAATACGAAATTAATATCGCTGATAAATCCAAAGAGAATCCCAAAGAATTCTGTAGTTACATTAGAGATAAAAATGTTATTAGGAATCACATTGGCCCACTATTATCTGCTGATGGTAAACTTGAATATTCAAATGAAGGAATGCATGATATTTTAAACAGCTATTTTAGCTCAGTATTAATAAACGAAACACCTCAATGTGAACTCCATAGTACTGAAACCTATGAAAAGTCTAGGGTGAACTTATTACGGTAAATATAAAAAAAAAAGTTAAAAGGTGTATAGGAAAAATTAAAGTTAATAAAACACCAGGGCCTAACGGTTGGCATCCAAGAATCTTAAAGGAAAAGAAAAATGAGATTGTTGTTCCATTAAAAATAATTTTTAAGAAATCCATCATATCCAGAGATGACCCAAGAAAATGGAAGCTAACATTACTCCCATATTTAAAAAAAAGTGACAAAAAAGAAACCAAATAAGTACAGGTCTATAAGCTTGATTTCAGTTGTAGGAAAAATTATGGAAATTGTTATCAGAGATGTTATTAAACATCATTTAGAAAGTAACTTAAATGATAGCCAGCATGGATTCGGGCGGAAACGTTTTTGCATGACTTACTCGAATTCTACAAAAGTCATCATGAATTATGACAAGAAACAATATAAATTTAATATATCTAGACTTTGCAAAAGCTTTTGATACTGTCACCCATGAAAGACTACTTACTAAATTAACTTCACACAGAATAAGTGGTAGCCTATTAAGTTGGGTCTAGTAATTGATTGAATGTTTGAAAACAGAGAGTTGTTCTAAATGGCAAAACTTCTTGATGGAAAAATGTTACAAGTGGAGTTCCTCAGGGTTCCATTCTTGGGTGACTTCTATTTATGGTACATATAAATGATATAGACCACAGACTAAAATCTATTATCTCCAAATTTGCTGATGATACAAAACTCTGTGGAATAGCAAATGATCACCTAAACCAATTAAATTTCAGCAACTGAAAAAGCAAATAAGACTAGAACTGATTGCACAATCTTTTGACTTCTAAAGTCCATCACTCATTATAAAGCTATATAAATCATTAGTTCATCCACATTTGGAATATGCTGTTCTGTATGGTCACCGAATCTTATTAAAGACATTGACATATTGGAAAAAGTACAATGGCAAGCCACAAATCTGATTCCAAATACAGTAAAAGCCCTTGTATCCGGCAACAATGGGGCCGAAGACGTACCGGATACGAGAAAATGCCGGATACGGGAAGGGATATTAAAAAAATACATTTATTTACATTGTTCTTTTTACTTATTAATAGATCTTAATTCGCTTTAATAATAAACACATCCACATATCTATATATTGTAAATTCTATCAGTATAGAGTAAATCCAATCAATATACATCAGTTATAATCATCACAGCATTACCAGCTATCTAATTCATCATCTGATAATTTTACGACGGAGTTGTGAATGGCCGCGTTCAGTGTTGGTGTCTGAGAGGGTGCATTCGCCTCTACACTCGAGTTTTCTTTCACTAAACTTTTTGTACCAACTTTCATAAAATACAGTATATGATGTCTCTGCTTAGAATTTTTTCCTCTTTGTTTGTGCACTGTTCTGCAAATTTCACAAACACTGCTAGACCCTTCGCTGCATCCTTCCATGACACTTTCATCTCAGGGTCGTCTTCTTCACTATCTGCCTCTGTCGTTTTTGCGTGTTCATCGGGAAGTGATTGTAAAATTTCATCATTACTAAGTGAGAATGTTGCTGCTCGGTCACTGTCCATATCTACACACACTTGTATCGCTTCGTCACTAATGCAAAGTTTAGCGCGATAACCCATCTTTCAATTCTTTCACCACCGATTCTTTTTTGCCGATGGAAAACCCTCAAATTTTTTATTCCTTTCCTGATCTTCAAACATCATTTGTGGATATGATTTTCTCTAACATCGCATTAGAGTTTGTTGTTTTTCATCCTCCCAAGCTAGTGATTCCATAAAAATAGCATCTTTAACATTAAGCCCACGTTGGAATTCGGAAATGCTACCGTCCTCAAAATAAACTAGTTTGCGCATAGAACTTTTCCGATAATTATTTTTTAAGTTTTGAATCACTCCTTGATCCATGGGCTGGATCACACTTGTTACGTTCGGCGGTAAATACACAATAGAAATGTTTCCATTGCTCAGTTCCTCAGCTTTATTGTTGTCGAGTAGGAGAATAAATTTGCTGTCCTCTAGAAGTCTTTTTTTTTTTTTTTAATTTTCTTTCACTGATGGGACAAACACATGCTTGAGCCAGTTCATGAATGTTTCTGAGTCCATCCATGGGTTATTTTGTGGGCGATAATCCACTGGCAAGTACCGGGTATATTAGATTTTTAAAACAACGTGGCTTCCGGTATTTTCTAACGACACACAATTTGACTTTATGGGTCCCTGCCATGTTCGTACACAGTAACACCGTCAGTCTATCCTTGCTTTGTTTGAATCTTTTGGTGGTTTCCTCTGCTTCACTGGCTAGTGTAGATGTCGGTAGACAGCGGTAGAACAGGCCGGTCTCGTCAGCGTTGTAGATCTGTTCAAGTTTCAGATCGTCCTCGGCAACCAATTTTGCAAACCTATGACAGAAAGGAGGAAAG
The DNA here is from genome assembly GCF_046742065.1 of Oratosquilla oratoria. Lineage (NCBI taxonomy): Eukaryota > Metazoa > Arthropoda > Malacostraca > Stomatopoda > Squillidae > Oratosquilla > Oratosquilla oratoria. Next base: position 97,108,523 of record NC_134777.1, read on the forward strand.
AAAAGTTAAATATATATATATATATATATATAAATGCACTATGCATCCGTGTATGCGAGAAATAAATTGAGATATGAGATGCGAATCTTTACCATGTAGGCATAGGTTAATTAACGTACCTGTCTATAAACTCCTCTGCAAAAGGTAAATCAGCAGATTTTGCTTCCCCAAACACATCAAGACGACGTATTCTATGGCGATTCTTGAATCTTTTAAGTCATCCATCTGAGAACTGGCACGATTCTCCAATTGACATCTTTTCAGCAAAATCTTTGGCTTTTTCTTGCAGCGTTGGGCCTAATATAGCTACACCTTCAGACTTTTTAAGACAAAACCACTCGTACAACACTTTGTCCAGCATTTCCACACGTTTATGCTGTAGCGTGTGGCGATTTTCTCCAGCTTCAGGCGTGTCACTCAACTTCGCAAACTCTCTTAGTTTTTTTGATTGGGCCTTGATATCGTAAATGGTAGACGACCCAATGCCGTATTCTTCCTTTAGTATTTTTCTATTTTCGCCTTTCTTCAATCTTCTACATATATCCACCTTCTGCTTAAGTGAAAGCACCACACTTTCCTCTTCTCAACTTTGGGTATGATAAAATAGAGTTGGCTAAAATGTGCACGGAGGTGGCTAACACGTGGCGGGAGAAGTGAATGGGACTGAGAAGCCCTGGTGGCGGCGAGAGCAACTACAACCACGTGCAGGGATTTTAAACACACGGGATTTTTTTTTTTTTTTTTTTTATACGTCTATCTTTATCACAATTTTTCTATTTTCGTGAAAAATGTGCCGGTTATTTGAAGTGCCGGATACAAGAAGGCCGGATACCAGGACTTTTACTGTATAAAAAATAAATCATACGACAATTGACTAAAACATATGAATCTTTTTTCCCTAAAAAGTGTTGACTCAGAGGTGAATTGATACAGGTCTTTAAGATTCTAAAGGGGATTGACAACATCAGAAGTGACAAAATTTTCACACTGAATGAGAATCCAATAAGAAATAATGGTCTCAAACTGTCAGGAAATAGATTTAATTTGGAAGTGGGTAGAAACAACTTTGCCAACTGTATTAATGAATGGAATAAACTTCCTGCAGAGGCAGTGCAATGTAGTTCTGTTTGAAGCTTTAAGATTCATTTAGATAAACACCTAAGCAAGATGCTGTAATGCCTGCCATTTATTTTATATTGTTTGTTTATTATTATTTGCTTGATTTTCATTTATTATTATTTATCTGTCAATTTATTATTTACTATTTACCTGTTTGTTTATTATTCTGTACCTATGCATTTATTTATTTATTTTATTATCATTTATGTTATAATTTGTATTATCATTATTATGTTTTTTTCTGCATCTGACCTAGTTATGGACCAAAAGGTCTCCTGTTGGCATGCTCCTCCTTTGTAATCTTTTGTAGGACACAATTTCACTACACACTAAGGGAGGACAAGACATCACCCCACATCCACATGCCAAATGCCTAAGTGTCACACTGAGTGAAGACCGCTCGTTCCAACAACATATCTCAGAGGCAGTGACAAGAGCCAAAAGGATGGCTGGATGGAACCTTTGTCACAAGGGAGCCACAGGTAATTCTGACCCTATGGAACGTCCTAGTACAGCTCATACTGGACAATTTTATCCAGTGGTGGTCACCTCACAAGAGGAGTGACATGCAACTGCTAGAAGCAGACAAATAGCAAAACTGAGGGACCTTGACTACTGGGACAGGACATACAGAGCTGTCTATATCTGGAAGGTCCTGGAGCAATAAGTGCCTGATCCTACAGCCTCAGAACTCCTGCAGCCCACAACCAACAAGAGGACTGGACACAAGTGCACCAGAAGGAATCTACCATCCAAAGCCACAGCAAGAGTTAAAACCCTGCTGGTGTCGAGTGTGGCACATGATGGGTCTAAGATATTTAATGCACTGTTCAGAAGGGGGAAGAACATCACTTGTTGCCCAGTGCACAGATTCAAAACTAACCAGGACAAGTTCCTAAAATGTGTACCAGACAACAACACCCCCCCCCCCCCAGTACTGGGCTATACCAGCAGATGTAGGGCCTCTAACATCGTACCAGATCAAGTGGACATCTTGTACAAGACACCAGATCTGGCAGCACTAGTGGATCACAATGACTGTGAAAGGATCTCAAGACATCACCAAGTAAAATCAAGCAAGTAAACATAAGGCTAGAACTGGTAAAATTCCAGAATCATATAAACATGAATATTTAACATGAATTTTATGTTGTCCAATAGCTAACCTAATATAAGCTAAGCTAATTAATTATTCAGCCTATGCATCCAGCTCTTCATTAACATAATGTAACAATTCCATAAAAAATAGGTCTTTAAAATTAAAAAAATGGAAGAAGTGAAAAAGTGTTTGTGTAAAACTGGAATGTAACCTTTCCTCATATTCATAGATGTAGATGATATCAACTAGAACACTTTTTGTATGAGCTAGTGACACTAATTCATTGTGATTAAATAGTGGTAGTCAAAGGTGGTTGTGAACAGTTTACTTCATAATTAAATTTTGTTCATTATTTTCCAAATTTAGTCCAGTTTCTGAAATCGAAGACTGATCTCACATTTACTGCATTCACTGAGGCTCTTCCATATATCAGCCATACAAACTATTCTAGTTTAACCATCCTATATACCAAGAGCTTTTTCCTCCATATAAGGGAAGTAGCCAAGTTAAAAGCACACCCTTTCCACTCCCATCCACCAACCTTTTCCCCTCTCTCATCGTAGCTCCTCATGGCTGTAGAAAAAGAGAAGATAGGGAGAAATCCCTTTGGGCTGCATCAAAATATCATTCACACATAAGCTCCCCCCCAAATCCCCCCGCCCCTCTCTTGCATAACAGTATCATCAATGCACAGTCACTTTCCACTCATCCCCATCTCCTGCCTTCTCCCTTTCTCAATAGACATTGCTCAATGCTCCCTTCACCCCATCCATCTATCTTATCCTTGGTCATCTCAAGTTCACTCCCCCCACCTCTGCATTCCACACCTCTTACTAATCTTTCATCATTCATTTTTTCAATGTATCCAAACCATCCCAATAATCTTTGATCAGCTCTATATTCCATCTCCTTTTCCACTCCTGCTCTCCTCACCTTGTTTCTCACTCTATCCAATCCAGTAACCCCTACCATACTTCTCAGACATTTCATCTCAAACACGTTCAAACTTTTCCTCTTTGCCTCTCTTAAATTCCAAGTTGCTGCCCTAGACAATGCCGTTTATACAGTCACCCCTTCATACAATTTCCTTTTTGCATCCATTCCCATATGACTATTTCTCATGACACACTTTCCCTAAGGCGTTTACATGCTTCTCTCAATCTACAATTTACCTTCACCTCTCCCTTTCCTGCCACATGTTACCCTAAATACCTAAAACTATCCACTTCCTACAGCATATCTTCTTTCAGCTTTCTCCTATCCTTCCCAAACTCTGTCACTAACTCCCTTAACCCCTTCCATACGGTGCCGCACACGTAGGCGTCATGGACTTAGATCTCGGTGGCAGCAGCCAATGCCAGCCGTACGACGTGTCGTAATAATACTCGCATCATAAAATATAGTCACCGCTTATATCGATCGTTCTCTCTTCACCCGTGAATTTTGATAACCATAGAAAATGCGATTACAAAAGAATTAGAAAGAATGTCATTATGGAGGGGCAACTACAATAAATATAATCAAGACGCCGATATGGCAGCCTCGCGAATACACTCGCTCCCCATGACGCCTACGTGTGCGGCACCGTATGGAAGGGGTTAATACCTCAAGTGCCACAAGTGCAGTGTCAACAACAAACAACTAGCTTACCTCTCACTTTTCCCCATTTTCTTTAACCATCTCCAGTCCCCTGCCCATTACCCTCGTCTTTACCTCCTGCATCACCCCATCCATGTACATATTAACCAGCCATGGTGACATGACCCATCCTTGATGCACTCCCACCTTTACCTCAAACCACTTGCCCTCTATTTCCTATTCTAACACAGGCTCTGCTACCCATGTAGGTAGATAGGGGTGTACAGTCCTCCTCTGGGCAAGTGAATTTGTACACTACGTGGGATTGACATATTCCATGAGATTTTGGGGCAGTGTGGTTTCTCAGAATTAGAGAAGATGTTTTCTTGTTCCTGTAATAAATGATGAGGACAACTACCACCCTGTCCAGAAGAATCACCCTTCACCTGCAACAAGGAGGACCTAAACAACACCTTTGGACCCACCATCTCGATAGGGAAACCATGATAAATAATACAGAAATAGTCGCAGAGGGGAAGGACCTCCTACATCTGACCATCTAGGAGGCTGTAATTATAAAAGATTTACAACCCATTATTAATATACAAACAAATGATTTCTCTCTCCTCCCCAGCATGAAACCTACATGTAGGAGACATTTGATCACAAAAATAGAGCCACTGGATCAGAGAACACCCACACACAGACAACCCACAGAGGTTGAAAACAAGCACCCCACAGAGGACAAAATGTCATGCCTTAGACAATCAGCTAGGCTGAGGAATCAGCCAAATAGCACCAGCCAAGCAGAGGAGAGTCATTAGTGATCTCTCCAAGTTTTGTCTTTATTCATTTTTGTACTGTCCATAGGCTTACCTCTCTTCATTCCAACTGAAGATGCAGAACGATCTGCAAAACGTCTTGGGTTTTTTCCACTGTGTTTTGTTTATTTTCATTTATTTTGTGGATAATGTGGACTTCTGTGTTAATATAAGTTTCCAATGTCAATTGGAAATTTGCTTCATCCCCTCTCTTTTCTTCAGAAATCTACTTTCCGAAAGCTAGAAAGCTTACGAAAGAAATTTATTTCTAATGAATTTGCTGTCATTTTCAACAGAATCTGCTTGAAAGAGAATCTGCCACGCTTCACGAATATATATATATATATATATATATACATACATACATACTATGTGCTACGACATATCTTTGTTGTGATACATACATACATACATACATACATACATACAGGCTTTCACATCACCGTGAAACAAATATATATCTTCAGACAGAGTAAGGTAGATAGAAGGGTGTTTAAATACAAAAGTAGGGAAGGAATATGGGCATAGGGGAACAGCAGTGGGGAAGGGGAAACTGTACAGAAGTTGGGGCATGACCATACCTCTCTTGCTTCGACCTGACTACATGTGGTTCAATCAGGCAGAAACCTTTTCATCACCAATTTGGTTAACAATTGATCTCATTTGAAATGTTCATAGGTTAAGTTTACATTTCTATCAAGAGTGCCTGAGATTAAACATTTGATCACATTTCTCTCAGGTAAACTCCTTGCTTTTGCTAAGATTGTTGCTATGAACCAATCGGTATGATGGTTATTTAATGATTTATGATGAAACGAGCATTGTTTTGTTTGGCAGGTCTCATATGTTAGAAAATCCTTTGTTTCCAAGTTTTTAGTGTCTTTGTCATATTTTGTAACAACTTGTTTTGAATTACCTTTTCAGAGCTTTCTTCAGCAGGACTCCAGGGCCCTCGGCTTCACCTCAGTCAGCCCAAACTTCTGACAAGGACAAGTAAGGAAAAAAAAAGGGGGGAGGGGAGGATAATGTGGAATCGGTAAAATTTTGTGTATATGCTTTATAACGAGACAAGATATCTAGTGTTGCATGTGTAACCTCTCCTTGCAGAATATTTGTCAGTGAATTAAGTTCCTTTGCCATTATGTAATGACTGAAATGATTTTGTTCTGATAATAACTAAGAAGATAAATAAAAAAGGAGGATGAAATAAGTATTAACAGTATCACTGATGCACACATACAGCTGCAACACTTCCTATATAAACACAGCATACATGTAATACTTGTACAGGAAATCAAAATATCCTGAACCATACTACCCTCATTCACTGACTACACCACAGTCATGGAAGACAAAACTCACCAAAAAGGTGGATGGGTAGCACTAATACGTAAGTCTAGCTTTAAAAAAAAAAACAACAACTAATCACTCACTCACATATACCAGAGCAAAAATAATTACAAACCACAAACGGAAAACAAAATAAAAGATGATAAAAATCTACCTCCACCCTTGACTGCCATTCTCTGCCCTATGTGATAAAAAAACCAACCTTAAACTCTCCACTTTCTCTAGTCTTTCCTGTAGGACTTATTGCTACCCTCACCCTGTTTACATCTCATCACCTTATGTTTACCCAGATTTACTTTCAACTTTCTCCTTTGACATACTCTCCTGAACTTTGTCACTAGCTGCTTTAAACACTCCTCTGACTCAGCCACAAGAGCAGTGTCATCAGTAAACAATAACTACTGGCTCACCTCCCACTTTCTTTCACTAACCATTTCCAGTTCCCTGCCCATCACCTTCACATTTACCTCCTACGGCACCCTCTTCATGTACGTTGAACAACCATGGTGACATTATGTACTTCTCCAAAACAAGTTTCAAGTCCACAATCCTAGAAAGTAGGAAAATAGCTAGAGATACTTATGATTGAACTAGACATAGGGACTACCCACTCACGTAGAAGGCCCTGATAAAATCTGGCACTCATCCACCTAAGACACCATGGTTGAAATGCAATAATAGATTCACCTAAAGCATTAGTGAGTGTAGTTGCTATTAGAAATGGAGTTAAGTCAGGTTCAAATGTTCTTACTGATGTTGTTGAACCAGTATCAATTAAAAAATACATCTTTCTGCATCTGATTTGGCAACTCACTTTAAGTGGCAATCCGATGGTTGCAACAAAATCTACGGACTGCTCATTCATTTTCCTGACTGGACAGAAGAATCAGGTTGTGAGACAGGCAAAGTTGAATGTGAGTTGGGCATAAGCTTAAGATTGTGGGATGGAATTAAGCATCAACTCTTGCAGTTTTTAGCATTCTTGCCATAATATAGGTGATATCTACATACTTGAGGGTGTTGCTTTGAGCTGAAAGCATATATACTAATGGGTAAAGAGGAGTGTGAGTAATGTGTCACATGTAACAATTGTTGTGAACTTGAGTTGAATCTTTGGTTATGGTTACCATTGTTGAGCCTCTATGGAACATTACAAATTCTGTTATATGAAACATTAATATAATTTGCATCATTGGACCTGTTTCCTATAAAGGGATTAGGTACAGGATGTTCTAACAAGGTAACTAACACATGGGCTAACTCATTCAAAAAGGTATTAGCATGATACATTACTAGTAGTGGATTTATAGTACTAGGTAGAGCTTAGAGGAACTTAATTCATAAAAAAAATCTTGTAATTTCTAAAGGTATGGCTATTTTACCTAGTTCCTGAAGATACGTGGTTGGTTTTGTGCATAAAATCTTGTTTTTCAACACTAAGTTGTTGAAAAGCTGTAGCTTTGATTTGATATATAAAGGTTCTACATACATACATATACCAAGGCTTTTTCCCCCTTACAAGGGGGTAGCCAAAAAGAAAAAGGCATAAAATCATTCCCACCCATTCCATCCCTGAATAAACTCCACACCCCTCCACCCTCCCTCTTATCTTAGCACCTCTTGAATGACGGGTCATCCCTGCACCTTGTCCACTGCCCTGGGTCAGAAGCAGTGTCGCAAGACACAGCACATCCACAGCAAGGCCGCTTCATTAAATCGGCGACCCCCCCTCTCCGTCCCCCCATTGCATAAAATGAGAGGACGGGGAGAAATCCCTTCGGGCTGCGTCAAATTTTGCTCACACATACTACCTCAACCCCCATCCACCTGCCCATTCCACCTCATGCAATCACAACATCATCCATATACAACCATTCTCCATTCACCCCTGTCTTCTGTCCTCTCCCGTCCTTCCTCAACAGACATTCCCCTCTTCCCCAAAGCCCCCTTCACCCCATCCATCCACCTCATCCAAGGACGTCCCCTCATGTTCACTCCCTCCACATCTGCCTTCCACACCTCTTTTACTAGTCTTTCTTCACTCATTCTTTCCATGTGTCCAAACCATCCTAATATTCTTTCATCAACCCTATCTCCCAGCTCCTTTTCCACCCCTGTTCTCCTCCTCACCTCCTCATTTCTCACTCTATCTAGCCTAGTAACCCCCATCATACTTCTCAGACACCTCATCTCAAACACATTCAAACTCCTTCTCTCTTCTTCTCTTATGTTCCATGTTTCTGCCCCATACAGTGCTGTTGGCACAATCACTCCTTCATACAGTCTCCTCTTAGCATCCATTCCCAAATGTCTATTCCTCATTACACTCTTTAATCCACCAAGGCATTTACTCGCTTCTCTCAATCTACATTCTACCTCCACTTTCACTCCACCTTTCCCTGCCACATTTGCACCCAAGTATCTAAAACTATCCACTTCCTCAAGTCACTCTCCCTTAATGCTCACTTCCAGTCTACTGCCACTTTCACCCCTTGTACATCTCATCACCTTACTTTTACCCACATTTATCTTTAGCTCTCTTCTATCACATACTCTCCCAAACTCTGCCACCAACTTCCTCAATCCCTCCTCCGATCCTACAAGCGCAGTGTTGTCCGCAAACAACAGCTGGCTCACCTCCCACTTTTCTCCATTTTCTTTAACCATCTCCAATCCCTTGCCCACTACCCTAGATTACTAATTCTCATCAAATTTCTGAGAATTTAACACTGTATCACCATTTTTAGTGATGATATTGTCAGGTGAGTTAGAGATTAAGTGGTGAAATTTGGTGGTTGGGTTAGTTACCTTTGCCAGTGAAAACTGTGATATCAAAATTACAAACCACTTGTTGATGTTGCTCTTGTTGAATGTTGGTGGTTTGACAGTAACAGCTACTGCTAAAGTAGGATCCATGTTCTGTATTGCTTGTTGAGACATGATACATCAGATAGTAAACAATTTATGGCATTTGTGTGTTCCCGTCCAAGGTAGCAGTGTCATTCTTGTGCAAGTATGAGGAGAAAGTGGGAATCGATTCTTCAATCAACTTCTAGCCCATATTAAGTCACTTCAGAAAGGTCACCATTACAGGGACAGGGAAACTCAATCTTAGGTTTCTTGTTTATTGAATACAAAGAAAGGTAGGAAATTGAAGGTAGGGAGTAGAGAATTGAGGCTTGATGATAGGCAATAGAGTAGAGCAAAGGAGAAAAGAGAGGCCCAGACTTGGCACTAAGTTCTGCTAAGAGCTCCTCATGGAGTCAAGATCTTCTTTTCACTGAGTAATGCGAGTGAACAAACATTGCTACTACAATTGACAGCACTTACATAGAACTAAGTGGTTTCATGCTTGTAACATTTTTACTTCAAATCTGGCCAGGCCTATTTTGTGTTGGTACTGTCTTAATTCCAGGTAGTGTCCTCAGTGCAGGCATACTAGTGTGGTTCTTGTCTGGTCTGGGAGGGTTTTCTCAGTGGGGATTGTTGTTAGTTTTGAATTTAATAGTGTTTCTTCAAGGGCTTGTTTAGTTATTGGGATGTGTATGTGTTTTTATGAGAATGTTTTGTGTAATGAAGGTGATAAGTTTTAGATGTTTAAATAATATGCTGTTGGTGTAGTTTTTTGTTGCATGCTGTTGGTGGTGCTTGAGAAATATGTAAAGGGTGTATGTTAATTAGAGTTCTGGTGTAGAATTGTGTTTCTGTCACAAACATTACTAATCAAGTATTGGAGGGATTTAAGACCAGAATGAGCAAGACACACAAACAATTTACAAACTGCAGAATAGAGTATACAGTAATAATAGGATACACCAAATCCACCTCCCTCTATAGAACACCTACACAAATAAATAGACATCCTTCCCATAGATTATCACATGAAAATGATAGATGTACTTCTGCAAGAGCCCTCAATCCTACTCACTCATTTCATTACATCATATAAGGATAATCAATTGGAAAAAAAAACTTACTACTCAAACATGTACAACAATCTACCATTGTTACCATGCAATATATACATACAAAAACATGTTTACATTCATATGAAAAAATAAGATATTCATAATCAACCACCAAACTCCTTATTCCATGAAACCCCTTTCAAGAGAAGCAAAAACCACGCTGGCACACTTGTTTAAGTCACTGTGTCTCACCTAAAATTAAGTTTCGTAGCCTATGCTTACATACAAATACATCCTCATGACATCATGGAGGAGTGGAGTGAGAGCAGTACGCACAATGCCTATGCATGATTTCACGTATAGAATCTTCAAGAAAAATACAAATAAACTAGAATTAATATTCAGTTAAATTCCTGGGCATACATCACCATCCAGACAGTGGCAGCACAGAATAGGCTTATCAATATAAACAAACCATCACACAGAGGACACTATCTCACCCTAGTTATACTCCAACAACAACACAATACTTCTTCCTTAAGTGGCTGTTGCCTATCTCAGGAAATGTGGGTCTCCTGGAAGAGAGACATGGGGGGGAATTATTGATTGATCTTTCACATATATATATATATATATATTATATATATGTAATATATATATATATATATATATATATTATATATTATTATATATATGTAATATATATATATATATATATATATATATAATATTAATAGCCTCTGAGCATAATTAGCCTTCTGAATTCAGCTCCGGCACTATGGGACACAAGTCACCGGTTGAACAGTAAGAAGAGGCGGAAATATCGCCACACTGTCCGGTAACTTGTAGACATAGTAAGCCCGCCGAGAGTCTAAGTATCGCTAAGACAATTATGCTCCGATGATTCGTCATCGGCCTTAGCTTAGCACTAGTGGCAGAATTGTCTTAGCTTACTTATCCGTTGATTAGCGTATCTAAATAATGGAGATCCGTCACCAAACTTTACAGGAGAGAAGTTCACATCTTTATGAACACCCACCACAGGAATTATGGAAAAATTATATTCCACATCGTTTCCGATTCATAAAAAGCAGCATTTAATGCAGCTAAGCTAATTATGCTCCCAGGCTATCGACATATATATATACAGTAGTAATTAAATGTAGACCCTTTATTAGACATGAAGTGTGTGATTATCATTCTTGTTTGAAATAGCATTACAGGAAAATGTTAATTCTTTTAATATAATGAAAGGTTTCCTTTTCAAATTGAAGGAAGAAATTGGTGAAAACTAAGAATGAGGATGAAGATGATTCTCCTATCAAGAAACGCTCTGGACGCAGAGCCAACATCATTGAAAGTGACAGTGAAGAGGAGGGGTCAGCAGAAGACAAAGTGCAGTAAGTAAATTTAGCAATTGAGGTCAACCTTTTTCATGTAGTTTAATAATCTGAAATAGAAAAAATGGTACTTGAAGGGCAAATGAATTGGGGATAAAAATATATTGGTTTCAGAGTGCTTCTCCAGAGCTTTCAGTATAGTGCTGTAAAATTAGTTTGGCCTATGTTTTTCAGGGGATCTCCATCTTCTGAAGAAGAGAAGGAAAACCGAGGGAATAGAAATGCTTCACCCCAAGTATCGAAGAAAGGAAGCTCAAAAGATAGTAAAGAAGATTCAGCTAAGGATGAAAGCTCAGAAAATGACAGCAAAGCTAAGAAAATACCCCTGAAGGAGGAAAAGGGGAAAACAGATGAAATAAAACAAAAGAAAACTCCTGCCAAAAGTGTGGAAAAGACACCTGGAAAGAGTGGGAAGAAAACACCTTCCAGAAGAGGTGAAAAGACCCCTGCCAAAAGTGGGAAGGATGAAACAGAAACAAAGGAAGAGATAGTAACAGATGATGAAGAACCAGGAACATCTAGAGACTCTGAGGAATATTCAGTTGGGTTTACCCAAGATAAGGTTCCTCCTTTAAGAAAGACAGGTAGGGTCATATATTTTCTATTGAGTTTATTTAAGCTGGAATACATTTGCCAAGGAAAGCTACAGTGTACAGTATCTAAATGCAAAATAATGTAAAGGCTCTAAATGTGAAAGGATTGCTATGATTATGTGTGTATTATAGATTCATTGAACTTGTAATTGGACAGTTCTTTATAACTGCTTTTACTTAATTTAGTTATTTTTTATGTTAGCACGAAAACAAATGAAACGTAAAAGTGATTCTATAGAAGAGAAACAGATGGAAGTTATCAAGAAGGTAAAAATGTCACCAAAAGATGGGAAGAAAGATGAGAAAAAGGAAGATGATGATGATGATGATGAAATTATGGAGGTAGAGAGCTCAGAAGAGATGAAGGGCAACACAGAAAATGATGAACAAAGGAAAAAGGAAGATACGAAAAAGGAAGTGAAGAGAAAATCAAAAGGATCTTCAGCTAGCTCCATGAATTTCCACCAATTCTTTGGTATGTTAAGTATTGAGCATTTGTTTTTAAGTATATATGATCAGAAATACAGACGCTCCTCAACTTACGTTTTAGTTACGTTCCGAACGGCCGAACGTAAGTTGAAAATGAACGTAAGTTGTTACTGTACTATACATCCGTAAATTCTATTACCGTATCTTATAAAACACCCCTAAATCATTAATTATACACATAACATTGTAAAATAATAACATTAATTTCAAATAAATTAAATTCAAGCAACATAAATTGAGATGGTGGAGGAGGCGGAGGAGGATGAGGCAAAGCATGTTCAGTTTGTTGTTTGTGCAATGTAAACAATGGACGCAGCATCATGCGCAGGTATCGTTTGAACTACGGAGAGCGCGCTAAACTAAAAAATTCACTAAATTTTTTTTTTTTTTTTTTTTTTTTTTTTTTACAATTTGTTTTTACAGTCGGTTCAAACGTAAAATCGAAAAAACATTAAACGAATGAATGTAAGTAGAGGAGCATCTGCAATGATTTATAAAGCATGAGTAGATGGGAATAGGTATTGCTGTATGGTGAAGTGGTGGAGTACCATTTGTGGCTTCGCTGTACCTTGACTTGAGCAGTGTGACATGGGACAGGGACAACCCCTCATCCATGAGATGGTGAGATGGAGGAATGTTCAGTATGTTTTAATTGTGTGATTTTTTCTCTCTTCTTCTCTTGTTTGTTCATTCATTCAGTGCACCAAACAAAGGATTACAAAGGCGGAGCATGCCGACAGGAGACCTTTTGGTCCATATCTAGGTCGGATGCGAAAAAAATCATAATAATGATAAAATGATAAATATAAACTATAATAATGTAAATAACAAATAAAATACATAAATGCATAGGTATAGTTAAATAATAAACAAACAGGTAAATAGTAAATAATAATAAATTGACATATAACTAATAATAAATGAAAATCAGACAGACAAATGATAACAAAACAAAAACAAATAATATAAAATAAATTATAATCATTACAGCATCTTGCTTAGGTGTTTATCTAAATGATTCTTAAAGCTTCGAACTGAACTACTTTGCACTACCTGTGCAGGAAGTTTATTCCATTCATTAGCTACATGGCTGGCAAAGTTGTTTCTACCTACTTCCAAATTAAATCTATTTCCGGACAGTTTGAGACCATTGTTTCTTGTTGGATTCTCATTCAATGTGAAAATTTTGTCACTTTTGATGTTGTCAATTCCCTTTAAAATCTTAACCCATATCGGACACAGAGCCGAGATATCGGTTTGTTCGACAGAGTCCTAATGACGATATTTCGGCTCCGTTTAAATTTCGCGGTTCTTAAAGATATTCGTCTTTGTTTACACTGAGCCGAGACTTGATGTATCTAGACCAACCATTGGCCTATCATTTCCACGAGGTGGTCCAGCCAACCAATCACAGGGTGGCTTATAAATTGAATCTTATCAGCAGTAGCGGCACATTCGCTTTCCTGATCAAAGTGCGTCGGAAACGTTTACATATTTTGCCCATTTTTTTTCTTGTGATTAGTGCCGTAATCAGAAAAAAAATTGTTATAGAAAAATAGATAAGTATCTGAGGAACAAAACTAATAATAGATATTGTTATACAGTGCGTAATACCTTTGAAATAGGCAAATATAAGACGGCCTCATTGCAAAAGTCATGGCGTCTGCGTGTTTTAGTGGTGAAGATGAAATTGTCTTTCAACTTTCTGATTCTAATATTTTTTTTTCATTATCCATATTAATTTTTCTTAGTTTCCTTTTCATCAAAAGAAAATACAGACTCTAAGCTTTATTTTGATGTATAATCATCCATATTATGTTTAATAACAAGTACATTTGTAAATAAAATTAAAATGTGAGTGTATGGGCCATTGTATCCATTGTTTTTATGAACGCATAGCAAATGCTTTGTTTACATATGTGCTCCGGGCAATAAGGGTTAAAGACCTGTATCAAGTCACCTCTGAGTCTACGCTTTTTTAGGGAAAACAGATTCATATGTTTTAGTCGATTTTCGTATGATTTATTTTTGATATTGGAATCAGTTTTGTGGCTTGCCACACATCCATTTCTACATTAGAGTAAAATTTGTACTCATAATCTCTACTGCAGATATCCTTTATGTTGACCCTTTGAACATACACTATCACTTGTTTGACTACTTTTTCCTTTGTGTGATCTTATGGTTATGAGGAGAAAAATGTGTACTTGTGCTGGGATATTATCATTAGGTCATCTGCATAGAGAACACTGATGTTAGGTTTTGGATTTGGTGTAGGGAGATCACTTGTGAAGGTGACAGTAGTTTTTTAGGGCAATTCCTTTTGCACAATATTTTGATACCAGATTGTTGTTTTGAAGTTTATTGGGCATTTCTTGTCATTGTTGTTGATGTCTGTCTTGGTGATCTTGACAGATAGTGAATGAATGAAAAGTTTTTGTTCTCATCTCATTTATCATTCCATCCATCCTTGAAACCCTCACCATACTTCTCAAACACTTCATCTCAAATCATACATACATATACCAAAGGCTTTTTCCCCCTTACAAGGGAGGTAGCCAAAAAACAAAGGCATAAATACCATTCCCACCCATTCCATCCCTAATACACTCCACGCCCCTCCACCCTCTACCCTCCCATCTCAAACACATTTAGGTTTTCCTTTCCTGCTTTCCTTATATCCTAAGTTTGCTTCATACAAATGTGTGTCTAGTATGCTCCAAACATCCCACAACTATGTGGGGAAAGTTTCTTCTTCTTCTTCTTCTTCTTCTTCTTCTTCTTCTTCTTCTTCTTCTTCTTCTTCTTCTTCTTCTTCTTCTTCTTCTTCTTCTTCTTCTTCTTCTTCTTCTTCTTCTTCTTCTTCTTCTTCTTCTTCTTCTTCTTCTTCTTCTTCTTCTTCTTCTTCTTCTTCTTCTTCTTCTTCTTCTTCTTCTTCTTCTTCTTCTTCTTCTTCTTCTTCTTCTTCTGTCCTTTTTGAGTTTCCGTCTTCTTGTGTTTCTCTTATCCCAATTTAGTAAGTCATCTTTCATAACTCTGTAGATGGTTAACAAGTCACCTCTTTCTCTTCTTTGGTCCAGAGTCGGTAGTTCTAGTTTTGAGTCTTCATATGACATTTTTGATAGTGTTGGGGCCATCTTTGTAGTTGCTCTCTGGATTCTCTAAATTTATCTTGTAATCTTTTTAGTACTGGGTGACTAGTGTTGCTGTGTACTCCAAATTAGGCCTTATCATTGCGACTAGTATTTTCTTTAGCATTTTTTCATCCAAGTAAGTAAAAGCCACTTTTATTGATCTTAGCAAATTATAGATTTCGTTGACAGTTTTGTTTATATTTTTGTCAGGGGACATATTTTTTTGTGATGATCACCCCAGGTCTTTTTCAGATCCTACTTTCATTATCCCTTCCACATCTGCCTTCCACACCTGTTTTACTAGTCTTTCTTCACTCATTTTTTCCATGTGTCCAAACCATCCCAATACTCTTTTATCCACACTATCTTCAACTCCCTTTTCACCCTTGTTCTCCTTCTCACCTCCTCATTTCTCACTCTGTCCAGCTAGTAACTTGTATCATGCTTCTCAGACACCTCATCTCAAACACATTCAAACTTCTTCTCTCTTCCTCTCTTTATGTTCCATGTTTCTGCCCCATACAGTGCTGTCAGCACAATCACTCCTTCATACAATCTCCTTTTATCATCCATTCCCAAGTGTCTGTAATGAGAAATAGACATATGGGAATGGAGGCTAAGTGGAGATTGTATGAAGGAGTGATTGTACCGACAGCACTGTATGGGGCAGAAACATGGAAAATAAGAGAGGAAGAGAGAAGGAGTTTGAATGTGTTCGAGATGAGGTGTCTGAGAAGTATGATAGGGGTTACTAGGCTGGATAGAGTGAGAAATGAGGATGTGAGGAGAACAAGGGTGGAAAGGGAGTTGGGAGATAGGGTGGATGAAAGAGTATTGGGATGTTTTGGACACGTGGAAAGAATGAGTAAAGAAATATTAGTAAAAGAGGTGTGGAAGGAGTGAACATGAGGAGGCGACCTAGGATGAGATAAATGGGGTAAAAGGGGCTTTGGGAAAGAGGGGAATGTCTATTGAAGAAGGATGGGAGAGGACAGAAGATGGATGAATGAAGAATGGATGGTTGTATATGGATGATGTTGTGATGCATGAGGTGGAATGGGTGGGGGATGGGGGGTGAGGGAGTTTGTGTGAGAAAAATTTGATGCAGCCCAAAGGGATTTCTCCCTGTCTTCTCCTTTTCTGCATGAGGGGACGGAGAGGGGGGGTTGTCGATTTAATAAAGTAGCCTTGCTGTGGATGTGCTGTGTCTTGTGACACTGCTTCTGACCCAGGGCAGTGGACAAGATGCAGGGATGACCCATCATATGGGAGGTGCGAAGATAAGAGGGTGGAGGGGAGTGGAGTGTAATAGGGATGGAATGGGTGGGAGTGGTTTTTATGCCTTTTTCTTTTTGGCTACCTCCCTTATAAGGGTAAAAAAGCCTTTGATATATGTATGTATGATTTATTTATTTCTTGAATATACCATTTTTTCAGGCTCATATCTAACACTCCAATAGAACTGCATTGTCTCAGTCTGTTCTTTTCTTGTTTTTTTCTTTAGGTTTGTTTCTTAATGTCTTAATTTTTTCTCTATCTTCATGTCTTTTTTTATCCATATATTTTTATAGTGTTTGTTTCTTGCTAATTTTCCTGTTCTCGCAAAGATTTCTTCTGCCATTTGTGACCTAAATTTGATCTTTAGTGATCAACTTTTTACTTTTCCTTCTGCATATTTACCTATTCTGTGAACTTCCTCTATTTCCTTTTTGTGAATATTGTTCTTCATCTTTTATTACTTTTGGAACATTTCTTGCCAATTCTTTGTCCTTTTTATCTCTCAGGAACCAATTTGGGTTATGTTTTTCCTTTGGACCATATATTATTACACACTTTTTTTTTTTTTTTTTTTTTTTTCCCTACTGTATCTCTTGCTAGATTTTCATTTTCCTTAATTATCTTAATAACAGCATCTTCAGCCTACTCCTGCATTTGTTGATGAACTATTTCTTTAAAAATTACCTTATCTTCTTTGTCTTTTTACAATCATTCATGAGCTGTTGTGAATTGTCTTCTCTTGTGCTTTTTCCCACTTTCATGGTCATTGCTTTTATCAGTTAATCCACCGCTTTATGGTCTCATTATTTGTGTTTTCATTAATTTTGAACCTCTCATTTTCACATTTAACTCAGCCACTTCTTTTTTTAGTGCATTTAACTCTAATTTCTGTGTTTACTTTTTTAAGTCACTTCCTTGTTTAGGTCTTTATTCGTCTTCCATAGATCAATAGTTTCCCGCTTTCATGATTTGTTCATATTTCTCATGCCCCTCTCTATGTCTGTAACTCTACTAAAGAGCCTTCTTTCATACCCACAAAATCCAGAGAAATGACCCTCATCGCCATATCAAATAGAAACCTTTTCATGCCTCTCGGTATGTGTGTGTGTGTATTCATTCATATTTATATTTTTATGTGTATATATTTAAAGGCCCAAATTAAATCACACACACACATACACATGCACACTCACACTCATAAATATATACATACATACAAAAACACACACACACATGCCTTTATGTTATGCTTATGGTGGTCCATTGGTGATTGACGTCAATGGTGCTCTGGTGAGGTGAGATGAAGTAAGTGAGGTTGGGTGGAGATGATGAGGTATTTGTTATTGATGCCAACGGAGGTGACTCTGGAGCCCAATTCTTGATCCACATATCCTACCACATTCTAGGGCTAGGCAAATCAGATCTGGATCAGCTGGATAAACTCCTTTTGATCTGATGACAGGGAGAAATCCTTTTCAGCTGCATCAAAATATCATTCATACACAACCAGTCCCCATTCCCTCCCTGTGCCCTGCCTTCTCCCTTCCTTGAATCAAAGTATCATTCCCCATTCACCCCTATCTCCTACCTTCTTCCTTCCTCATGCTCAATGCCCCTTTCACCCCTTCTGTCCATCTTATCCTCCATCATCACCTCAAGTTAACTCCATCCACTTCTGCCTTCCACACCTCTTTTACTAATCTTTCTTCACTCATTCTTTCCATGTGTCTGAACCATCCCAATACCTTTTATCAGCCTTCTCTGCCGTCTCCTTTTCCATCCCTGCTCTTTTCCTAATCTCTTCATTTCTCACTCTATCCAACCTTGTAATCCTTCAACACTTTCAGATATTACATCTCAAACACATTTAAACTTATCCTTTCTGCCTCTCTTGAATTCTAAGTCTCTGCCCCTATACAATGTCATCAGCACAAACACCCCTTCATATAATTTTCTCTTTACATCCATTCCCAAATTACTATTTCTCATGATACTTTTTAATCCCCCAAGGCATTTACTTGCTTTTCTCAATCTACACTTTACCTCCACCCCCACTCCTTCATTTCCTGCCACATACAACCCCAAGTACTTAAAACTTACTTTCAACTCACTGCCATCCTCTCCCCTTGTACATCTTATCACCTTGTTTTAACCCACATTTACCTTAAATTTTCACCTATTGCATATCTTCCCAAACTCTGTCACGAACTGCCTTAATCACTTCGGTACAATGACACCTACGTAGGCATCATGAGGTGCAAGTGGGTACACAAGGATGCCAGCATTGATGTCTTGGTTATATATTTTTTTGTAGTTGTACAAGTTACCCCTGGATTCTGTGAACTGGTTTGGTCACATTTTCTGTGTTTATTATTATTCAGAATGATAGAGAATGAGTAATACAGCATTGATTTTATATTTTATAATGCAAGTAGTGTGATGCATTGTTCATATGGCAGCTGATGCTGCACAGTAGAATTTGACTCATACTGAAGTGGTTGATACCTCCTCTGGCCCTACCATAAGTGCAGTGTCATCTGCAACCAATAACTGGGTCACCTTCTATTTCTTTCCATTTTCTTTAACCATCTCTTGCATCACCCCATCCATGTACACATTGAACAGCCATGGCAACATGACACAGCCTGACATAGCTCCACCTTTACCTCAGTCCACTTGCTCTCTCCATGTCCAATTCTAATACAGGCTTTACTATTCTTGTAAAAATCTTGACTGCCCCCAATAGCTTTCCCCCAATCTTGTATATCTGCAGTACCTTTCCTATATACTACAATTAGGTCAATATATTATTGTTATTGTGTATCTGGCATTGTTATGGATTGAAAAGTCTCCTGACAGCATTCTCTCTCATTCCAATCCATAAAATAATTAGATTGAGAGTTTCAATTAACAAACCAACATTACTTCTATTTGAGCATGTCTTCCATTTCTATTTCAGCCCCAAAGAATTTGAAGGCAGTAGACCAAAAGAAAACTAGTAGTGAAAATGAAGATTCCAAATCTCCTGATTGTAAAGAAAAAGAGAATGAGGAGGAGAGCAAAGTCACTCCCAAAGGAAAGGGTATAGGGAAGAGAACTCCTAAGGGAAAAGCAGGAAAGAGTAAGGAAGAGGAAGAAACAACACCAAAAGGAAAGGTTAAAGAAGAGGAAGAAGAGGAGGAGGGAGAACAAGATACAACTACTCCCAAAAGGAGAGGGGGAGTCAAAAAGGAAGAGAAAACACCAAATAGGACAGATAAGAGTGTGAAGGAAGAGGAGAAGACACCAATCAGAAAGGATAAAAAGTCAGTTGAAGATGAGGGTGAAGATGAAATCAGCACACCCAAGAGCACAGGTAAAAAGAATACACCCAAGAGCACAGGTAAAAAAAATACACCCAAGAGTAAGAACACACCTAAGGGGAAGAAGACCCCTTCAAAAGAAAAGAAGGAGGATAAAGTAACAGTGAAGAAAGAGGAAGAAGAAGAAGAAGAAATGGATGTAGATGAGGAAAGAAAGGAAGAATCTCCTGAACCAAAGAAAACAAAAACTCCAGAAACTAAAAAGGTTCTCATCAATCCATTTGCACCCAAGAGCAAAAAGGAGGAATCTGACAACATGTATGATCCGTCAAATAAGAACTATCACCCAATAAATGATGCTATATGGAAGCATGGAGAAAAGTAAGTGCAGTTTAGTGAGAAGATATCAACTTATTTGTTCTAGTTTGCATTATTTGAAAATAGTCATAACTTTGCAAAGAACAAAATTCTGAGTGTGTGTCATTGTGTGATTTTATGTACAAATATATATCCATATTACTCTAGTCACTAAAATCTGATTTATTTTTTTATTTTATATTTTTATTCATTTATTCATTTATTTTTCAGGGTTCCTTACTTGGCTTTAGCAAGAACCATGGAGTGCATAGAAAATATTTCTGGGCGCATAAAAACCATTAAGATTCTTTCCAACTTCTTTCGGTCTGTAATTGCCCTGACCCCAGAGGATTTGTTGGCATGCATATACATGTGTTTGAACAAGGTGGCTCCAGCATTTGAAGGTCAGGAAGCAAGATATTTTTGATTGGTAGATTGATTTATTGATTGATGACCTTTCATCCACAAGGAGCTAAGAGGATAGGGGGAACAAATAGGTGATGGGTGGGGGTGTGTGTGCCTTGGCTGGCTACCTCCCTTGGTATATTCATACAATAGATTGGTTTGTTTATATGTTTAGAGACCAGTATTGGGTACTATCAGAGAATCCTTTCTGTTCCTTCAGTCTTCAGAATCCATCATTATACTTAACCTTTGATTTGGAGGTGTAGACCTAAGGGATCAGACCCAAGCTCTGTCAACTACCTTTGATTTGGAGGTGTAGACCTAAGGGATCAGACCCAAGCTCTGTCAACTTTGTATTTCCTTTACCTTATAAGGAGTCCTGATGGACAAGTAGCAATTCTACCTTGAATGCCAAAGGCCAGGGTTCAATATCCAGGAAGTGCTAGTTAGTTGCTCAGATCACATTCTCACGGCTTCCTGACCCTACTCTGCACCAGTGTAGATCAAAGGTGTAGTCTATATGTGTAACTATATATGAAAAAGTTTCTTCCCCCACCTATCCAACACCCATTTATTTCTCTTTTAAAAATATCTGAGCTTCTTGTGGATGAGGGGCCATCCCTGCCCCCTGCCCAATGCCTGGGTCAGAAGCAGTGCAACAAGACACAGAAGGGCCTGACAGCTGAAGTCTGTTTTTCCCCACTACTTCATTTACATGGTAACCCTCCCTCCTAGTCCCCTCACAAGTACAGTAAATAGTGAAGATTAGGAAAAATCCCTTCAGGCACAGTCAAATTTATCATTCATTCACAACCATGCACCTCTTGCCTATCTTGTCTGCTCCCTTTCCTGCTTAACACACATTCCCCTTTAACCCAAGACCTCTTCACCCCATCCATCTGTCCCATTCCTTTTCTTCCCTTTAATTCACTCAATCTGCCTTTGTCTTCCACACTCTTTTTGTTGTCTTTTCACTCATTCCTTTTATATGCCCAAACCATCATGGCATTTTTTTTTTATCAACCCATCTACCAGCTCCCTTTCCACCCCCACTCTCTGTCTCATCCTCATTTCTCACTCTACCCATGCTTGTAACTATACTCTACTTCTCAAACACTTCATCTTGAACACATTTCAATTTCTTCTTTCAGTTTCCCTTACATTTTGAGTTTCTGCCTTTCACAGTGTCATAGGCACAATCACTCCTTCATAATTTTTTTTTTCCCATACCTATTTCTCATGACGCTTCATTTCCCCTCTCTGTAGTTTACCTCTACACCCACACCTCCATTCCCAGTGACATGTGACCCCAAATACTGCTGGTATCCACTTCCTCTAGCCTCTCTCGCCTTTAAGACTTAACTCCATCTCACTGCCACCCTCACCTGTTCCTTGTACATCTTATGACCTTACTTTTAACCCACATTTATTTTCAAATTCCTCCCATCACATACATGATATCTCAAGATTAGTTTTCATGCAAGTTTATATATTGATGAATACAAATAATAGAAAATTTAAAGGTTATGAGCACATTGTGACAATGATCTTTGTTTACATAGGGACTGAATTGAATGTGGGAGAGAGTTTTTTGATGAAAGCCATTGCCCAAACTACTGGAAGATCAGTTGACAAGATAAAGAGTGAGGCCAATGAAAAAGGAGACTTGGGCATTGTGGCTGAGCAGTCACGATCAAACCAGCGAATGATGTTCCAACCACCCAAGCTCGTGGTGAGGGGTGTGTTTGGCAAGTTGAAAGAAATAGCTGAAATAACTGGAAATGCCGTAAGTAGCACATATCCCAGTGTTTACAATGGAGTAAAAGAATATCTGTGTATCCTGTTTTTTGTTTTTGTGTTATTTTTGGATGAGGTTACATTTTTGATAGAAATGACAACCTGAAGGTTCTGTTAATCAATAGATGATAGTTCACCATCAGTTAATCAATTGATATATCAAAAGCCCTTCTCCCTTATAAGGGGGGGTGGCTAAGTCAAACCGTACACCCACTATGTGCATATTATGACCCATTGAATGGCCCTCCCATCTCAGCAACACCAACAGGAAAAAAAATAATATAACTCCAACATTTAAAAGTGATAAGAGAGCAGAGAGTTTATATTTTCCTTTTCTTTTATATTATGGATTTTTCTTTATTTCAGTCTCAGAGCAAGAAGGTGGACATTGTTAAAGGCATGTTTATTGCTTGTCGACACAGTGAAGCAAGATATTTGATACGTTCCTTGAGGGGCAAACTAAGAATTGGCCTTGCAGAACAGTCAGTGCTACAGGTAAGGGTTGTAGAGATTGTATGGGTACTTGGAATACTAAATGTATGTATATTTTGAGAGCAAATGTTGCCTGAATCTATTTCTAGTTAGGGGGGCCAGCTGATAAAAAAAATATATATTTATTGGGTTATTGCTATGATATATCTATAATAATAAGGGAAAGAGGCTGGAGGAAGTGGATAGCTTTAGATAATTGGGGACGAATGTGGTGGGAAAGGGAGGAATGGAGGTGGAATGTAAATTGAGAGAACCTTGGGGCATTAAAGAGTATAATGAGAAAGACATTTGGGAATGGATGCTAAGAGGAGATTGTATAAAGGAGTGATTGTGCCAACAGCACTGTATGGGACAAAAATATGGAACATAAGAGAGGAAGATAGAAAAAGTTTAAGTGTGTTTGAGATAGAATGTTTGAGAAGTATGGTAGGGGTTACTAGGCTGGATAGAATGAGAAATGAGGAGAGCGGGGCTGGAAAGGGAGTTGAGAGATAGGGGTGATGAAAAAGTATTGGGATGGTTTGGACACATGGAAAGACTAAGTGAAGAATAGTTAAAGAAATGTGGAATGCAGAGGTGGAAGGAGTGAATATAAGGGGGCAACCAAGGATAACATGGATGGATGGGGTAAAAGGGGTGTTAGGAAAGAGGGGAATGTCTTGAGGAAGGAAGGGAGAAGACATATGATAGGGGTGCATGGAGAACAGAGCCCTTGCATGCCTAAGTGCCACCCCAGGGGCAAAGGTCTCTGTGATGACACCCCCCCCACACACACACACACGCACCCATCACCACTTCCTATTTCCACCATTCCTTACTGCCTATTATAGCTATTGGCTTGCAAAATAATTAAACAGGTTGTAGAAATGTTATTTGATGTCCTATTTGCAGGAAGAATAAGAGAAGATTATTTCACATTCTGTTGATTCTAAAGCAAAATTTGTATATTTCAGTAAAATATTCAAGGCTCCTTTGACCCTTCCCCCCTTATATATATATATATATATATATATATATATATGCAAAAAGATCACAAAAACCATGTGATCCAATAAATTGATGTGAAATATCATGAAAATGCTTGGGAATTCTAGTTTCTTTTCCAGTTTCCTTTGTGGTTATCAGCCATATATAATATATATATATATATATATATATATATATATATATATATATATGTATATATATATATATATATATATATATATGTATGTATATATATATATGTATAGTTATTTCTAATTATTTTGTCAGCCTTATGGATGGCATGTCCAGACTAGAATTGCCACTGCTGCCCCCCCCCCCCCAAATGTGCAGCCCCAGGGCATATGACCCCCCCCCCCAAATGTGCAGCCCCAGGGCATATGCCGCACCCCCCCCCCCCCATGTGACGGCCCTGGTGGAGAATGGGTGTGTATGGATGATGCTCTGATGTATAGAAGGTAGTGGGTGGGGATGGGGGTGGGTTAGGGAGTATGTGTGAATATTTTGATGCAGCCCGAAGGGATTTCTCCCTATCTTCTCTTTTTCTGCATGAGGGGATGGATAGGGGGGTCATTGATTAAACGAAGCGGCCTTGCTGTGGATGTGCAGCATTGCTTTGACCCAGGGCAGTGGGCGAGATGCAGGGATGACCCATCATTCAGGAGGAGCCAAGAAAAGTGGGAGGGTGGGGTGGTGAATGGGAGTGGAATATGTGGGGATGAAATGAGTGGGAGTGGATTTATATCTTTGACTTTGGCTAGCTCCCTTGTAAAGGTATATGTATGTATATATTACAATGATATTAATACTAGGAGTTAGAGAAACCATATATATGAATTGTAGCCCAATAAACCCATTCTATGACAGTTTAATTTTATACCTGTTCCCCCCCTTTCGAAAAATATACAAAAGATTTAAATGGCTTCTACTTCTATAATAATTGCTCAACAGACATGAAATTAATGTGGTACAAGGACCTTGTTCAGACATTCAGGCCTTTGCAGAATATGAACTTTTTTCATTTTCAGTAGTGTAAACTCCCGAAAGAGGGGAAATGCAAATTTTAGCTCTTACAATTATCAGTAAAAACTTATTGAAGTAATCAGGCAGGTCTAGGCATAACATGTGAACTTTCATTGAAATAAGAAAAAAAAAAATGAAGGAATTGTTTCAGTTTGAAGCATGATAATTTACTTTTTAAGACGGGCCACTAAAATTTTTGTTTTTACTCTGGCACTGGGGTTCTGTAGGAGCAGTGAAGTCTATATATAGCATTGATCAGCAAGTCATTTTAGCTGGTAGCCTTTCATTACAAGTTATTATTACTTATTAGAACAACTTGTTGTACATACATATACCAAAGGCTCTCTTCCCCCTTATAAGGGAGGTAGCCAAAAAACAAAGGCATAAAAACCACTCCTGCCCATTCCATCCCTGTCATAATCCACTCCCCTCCACCATCTTCCCTCCCTCTTATATTGGCACCTCCTTTATGAAAGGTCATCCATGCATCACACCCACTGCCATGGATCAAAAGTAGTGTCAAAAGACACAGCACATCCACAGTTAGGCCACTTCATTAAATTGGTGACCCCCCCCCCCCCCCTCTCTGTCCCCTCATTCAGAAAAGGAGAAGACGGGGAGAAATCCCTTTGGGTTGTGTCAAATTATTTCTCACACATACTCCCTCACTCCCCATCCCCCACCAATTCACCTCATGCATCACATCATCATCCATACACAACCCCTCTCCATTCACCCCTATCTTCTGTCCTCTCCCATCCTTCCTCAACAGACATTCGTCTCTTTCCCAATGCCCCTTTTACCCCATCCATCCATCTCATCCTAGGTCGGCTCCTTGTGTTCACTCTTTCCACCTCTGCCTTCCACACCTCTTTTACTAGTCTTTCTTCACTCATTGTTTCCATGCGTCCAAACCATTCCAATACTCTTTCATCCACCCTATCTCCCAACTCCCTTTCCAGCCCTGTTCTCCTCCTCACCTCCTTATTTCTCACTCTATCCAGCTTAGTAACCCCTATCATACTTCTCAGGCACCTCATCTCAAACACATTCAAACTCCTCCTATTTTCCTCTCTTATTTTCCATGTTTCTGCCCCATACAGTGCTGTCGGCACAATCACTCCTTCATACAATCTCCTCTTAGTATCTATTCCCAAATGTCTATTTCTCATTACACTTTATATTCCCCCAAGGCATTTACTCGCTTCTCTCAATCTACATTTTATCTCCACCTCCACTCCTCCCTTTCTCACCACATTTGCACCCAAGTACCTAAAACCATCCACTTCCTCCAGTCTCTCTCCCTTAATACTCACTTCCAGTCTGCTGCCACTTTCTCCCCTTGTACATCTCATCACCTTACTTTTACCCACATTTTATCTTCAACTTCCTTCTTTTGTACACCTTCCCAAACTCTTGACACCAACTTCCCCAATCCCTCCTCTGATCCTGCTACAAGTGCATTGTCGTCAGCAAACAAGAACTAGCTTATCTCCCACTTTTCTCCATTTTCTTTAACCATCTCCAATCCCTGACCCACTACCCTTGCATTTACCTCTTGCACCACCCCATTGTTGTATAAAATAAACAGCCAGGGTGACATAACACATCCCTGATGAAGTCCCACCTTTACCCCAATTACTCACTCTCCATTTCTAATTCAAACTCAGACTCAACTTCTGTTATAAAAACAGTGGCTTCCTGTCTACCCTGTCATAAGCCTTTTCCAAATCCATAATTGCCCAAAAAACATACTTACCTTTCTCTATAGCTTTCTCACTTATCTGCCTTTCCACAAAAATCAGATCCACGCAACCCCTACCTATCCTAAACCAACACGATTTCTCACCAATTACTCTCTCTGTTCCTCTCCTAATCCTCTCAGTCAGAACCCTTCCATAAACCTTCTCAACCACACTCAATAAACTGATCTCTCTGAAACCACTACACTCATACTTGTCTCCTTTTCCCCTGACAATGAATAATATATATTATTTCTTACTAGGCATTGGGCCTTGCTTGCTTCTTAACTCCGCCATGTCAAGAATATCCACCTGAAGTGGTGGATGCATCCAAAGGAATATCTGCTGAAGCTGTTAGAGCAGGTGCGGAAGAGTTGAGTCTCATCATTAAGACAACATATTGGTAAGTTATAAGTTGATATTTTTGGGCATAGAAATTCCTCATGGTTAATTTCAGTAGACTTGTGTTTATATTTGTACATATATATAGATATACCAAAAGGCCTTTTCTTCCTTGTAAGGAGGGTGGCTAAGTCAAATCGTAAAATCCACCCAGTCTACATCCATCCAAAGAGCCATTCAATGTCTCTTCCACTTTATCACAAAGGTCAACCATGTCCCCTGGTACACTGCTTGGGTGAGCCAGTGAAGCAGGACAAAGGCTGGTTTATCTCCACCATTTCATCATACATTAATGTCCCAGTTTATGTGTTTGATATATGCAGTGACCCAAAATTGTTAAAAACCTTATTTTTGCAAAGCAAGTTCAGAATTAGGTGAAGCAAAGTGAGACGAGTGTTTGAGAGTAAGATGGATGCGCAAGGTATGCACCCTCCACTTTTACTCACTACCACAGATATGCCTCATTCTGGTGTGCATCAGTTTCCCACAAGCATCTTTACCAAGCAGAGCTTCATGTGCTTTATTTATCTCCTTCATTAGTGAAGTGATTTTACTTTATACTGTACCTACTTCAGAGGGTTCAAAGGGAAATTGATACATAATGATTCAAGTATGTGCCCATTTTAGAAAGTTATGATAATCTGTTTCAGTTTCTTTACTTGTAAATGTGTACACACAGTGTATGGTCATTGTGCCTGCAAAGTCAATTTGCCACACCATGGGGTCATTTTGTCACTGATCAATTTGCCACACAATGAATTGAATTCACCCGGAGTCAATTTGACTGCAATGTAGTCATTTTGCCTACAATATTAGAGCAGAGTTGCCAACTTTTGAGCAAACTTGGAACTATTTTTAGTTAGGTTTTCTTTTAGCAACTTTTTTGCCAATTTGTATCATGGACTGTTTTGAAATATCTCTCTCTCTCTCTCTCTCTCTCTCTCTCTCTCTCTCTCTCTCTCTCTCTCTCTCTCTCTCTCTCTCTCTCTCTCTCTCTCTCTCTCTCTCTCTCTCTCTCTCTCTCTCTCTCTCTCTCTCTCTCTCTCTCTCTCTCTCTCTCTCTCTCTCTCTCTCTCTCTCTCTCTCTCTCTCTCTCTCTCTCTCTCTCTCTCTCTCTCTCTCTCTCCTCTCTCTCCTCTCTCTCCTCTCTCTCCTCTCTCTCCTCTCTCTCTCTCTCTCCTCTCCTCTCTCTCTCTCTCTCTCTCTCTCTCTCTCTCTCTCTCTCTCTCTCTCTCTCTCTCTCTCTCTCTCTCTCTCTCTCTCCTCTCTCTCTCTCTCCTCTCTCTCTCTCTCTCTCTCTCTCTCTCTCTCTCTCTCTCTCTCTCTCTCTCTCTCTCTCTCTCTCTCTCTCTCTCTCTCTCTCTCTCTCTCTCTCTCTCTCTCTCTCTCTCTCTCTCTCTCTCTCTCTCTCTCTCTCTCTCTTCTGTCTCTCTCTCTCTCTTTTCTGACCTGGGCAGTGGGTGTTAGGCAGGGATGATCCTTTGTACACAAGGCGCTAAGATAAGAGGGTAAGAAGGGTGGTGGATGGTAGTGGAATGGGTGGAAGTGGGTGTGTGCCTTGAGTGGCAACCTCCCTCATAAAAGGGAAAGAAGACTTGTAAACATAGATAGATATTTTTTGTTCAGTTCATGGCTTTTGTTTTTCAATGAATTTGGATTAAATTTTTTAATTAGGCTTTGCATGTTTTGCAACATAGTTGTGGGTAATTGCTTTGGATGGGGATGGGATGGGTGGAGGTTGGGGTCATGCCTTGACCAGCTACCTCCCTTGTAAGGGGGAAGAAACCTTTTGGTGTATATGTATGTATGTATAATGTGTTTGTGTGTCTATATGTTTATTTTAATATTTTTTTTCAGTGAGTGCCCATGGTATGATAAAATTGTTGAAGTTCTTCTGAAGGATGGAGTTGAGGAACTTCCCAATAAGTGCAAATTAACTCCAGGAATTCCTTTGAAGCCTATGTTAGCTCATCCCACAAAAGGAGTTAGTGAAGTTTTGAAGAGGTTTGAAAATGCTAAATTTACATGTGAATTCAAGTATGATGGAGAAAGAGCTCAGGTAAGTCTTCCCTTCCCTTTTCTTCCCTTCATGTCCCTCCCTTTCTTGTCCTTATTCTTTCCTTCCCTTTCCTTCCCTTCCATTCTGTTTCCTTACCTTTATCCATCCTGTGCTGTCTTGTCCATTTCCCTCTTTTCTCTTCCTTTCCCATCTCTTCTTTACTCTCCTTTCTTCTCCTATCTTCTTTTTTTTTCTCTCTCTCTTTCTCTTCTTTCCATTCTCCTCTGTTTTCTCTCTTCTCTCTCCACAACTCTTTTCTTACCTCCTCTTTCCTTTCAAATCCTCTTTTGTATACCCACTTCTCTCCCCTCTTCTCTCACATCTCTCCTCCTATCTTTCCTTTCATCTCCTCTGTCTTTCCCCTTTTCTTCCATCTCTCCTTTATTCTCCCCTGTCTCTCCCCTCTACTCTCCTCAACTCTCTCCCCTATATTCTCTCCTTTCTTCATGCACACATTTGCTCTCTATCTGTGTGTGTGTTGTAAACTGGAGCAAGTTGTTGTTGTTGTAATTCCCTAGCCTGTCTGGCTGAGCAGTCCTGTCTCCCCGATAAACGGCACCGCTGGATCAGGGTTTTCCCACAAATCCTTTATAGAGTGTATATTGTGTTGTTGGCATGCGTGATTGTGTACAATGCACTCAGCCATAATGTGTTGCATAGTATAGGGTGAAGTGTTACATCCTGGGCAGTTGTCTGAAGGGCTGTCATTCATCCTCTTCTGATAGCTTAGAAGGGCTAAATGGTGGCCACATTGCAGTCTGGCCAAGTGGACTTTGTCCTTTTGGGGGAGAGAGGATTTAGAGGGATGGATATCAGGGGTTCTGGCATGCAACAATATATTGTCTTTAATTTTGTTGATTAGCAGTGAGTAATGTGATTATGGATATGCTTCTGGAGGCTGGTGTCTGGTGGTTGTCAAGAAAGAGAAGAGAGTATTTGTGTGATATAGATATTTGGATGTTGTTTTGATGTTTCTTGGTGTGTGTGGGTGTTCTGCTATGTACTGTTGTGCTGTGTTTCTGGGACCTATGGCAGGTGTTTGTGTGCCTCTCATGTCAAGATGATCCTTGACTTTGAGGACTTGTTTGATGTGTAAATGGTCTGTAGGTGTTGTATGTGTGCAGCCAGTAATTGTCTTTAGGGTTTTGTTTTGTATGGTCTGAAGGATGTTGTGGTGTATCTTAGTGAGATGAAGGGCCTGTGCAGGGCTCTCATAATTCATCACTGAGCATATGCATTGTTTGTATACTATAGTAGTAGTTTCTTTGTTTTGTTCAAATGTTGTTCCTGCAATTGATTTAAGCACATTAAATTTAGGTGTGCATTTTGTCTTTATATTTGTGATGTGATGTGATAAATCATTTTGTACAGACAAACTATCTCACCTCTCACTGGCGAATGCAGTATCATTCAGTGTAAGAAAGACCCAAACTACACACCTTTCATAGACAGCCAGATGAAACATATAATCCATAACCTCAAGCACTCATCCACCTGTGGACCTGACAATATAAGTAACATCCACCTAAAACACATTGGACCACATGGCATACAAGCACTCACCAATATTGCAAACTACAGCTATTCACACTATACTGTACCTAACATCTGGAAACATGGTAAAATCATCACCATCCCCAAACCCAACAAAGACCCAACAGTTCCAGCATCACATTGCCCAATCACACTTCTCTGCACCCCCTCCAAAGTCACAGAACGCTTCATACTACAACTCACCACACCACATAACCCCCTTGCTGAATCACAACACATTTTTAAACCACTACACTCCACAAATACACTGACAAATCTCACACAGTTTTCAATGGCATCAATTCAGATAAGCTTCCACACAGAACACATCTCATAATACTAAACATCAGTAAAGCTTTGATGCCATCCCCCATCACAATCTCACAAACATACTATACAACAGAGACATGCACAATAATACCAAAAGATGGCTGGCCAGTTATCTGGCCGGTAGAAATGCCTATGTGTCATATAATGTCTAATCATTGCACACCAGAAATTTTAAGAACAGAATACCACAGGGCTTGGTTCTATCCCCCACACTCTTTAATCTATACATGCACAACATATCCACACCAGTCACCTCAGAAATACAAATCTCTTCATAGGTAGATGACATAACAATTGTATGGACACACTGCATTGCAGACAAAGGTGCAGAAATACTACAATCAATACCTTGGTTCACTACAAATAGGATCAAAATAGCCCCAACCAATTCTACAGCCACACTTCTCGCCTGTTGGGCAGTGGAACATAAATACATAGTGCACCTCAATATCAACAACACTCTCATACCACATACACATACATCCAAGATTCTTGGCATAATATA
>NC_134777.1:97145222-97167722 GCF_046742065.1 Oratosquilla oratoria
ATAATGTTTTGCTTGGACCAGAATAAAATTGTACAATAGCAAAGAGGGTGATAGCATATGGAGGTACAATATAAGTAACTTCATGTTAAAGGACAAAAATGGGTAAAATTTGTGAGGGGATGTATTTGTGTGGAGGTGTTGTATGGTGCAGGATAGGTTGTTGTAGACGTTTGAGTAGTACAATGTGATGCTGTTGTAGTTTTGTGTTGCACTCAGTTGGTTGTGTTTCGGTAACAAGGATTGAAGGTTCTTGTATAGAACAATGTACCTATCATTTTCATGTGATGTTCTACATGGAGGATTTGGGTTTCTGTATGTAAATGTTGCCCAATGTTAGGGTAGTGAGTTCATGGTAACATGCAGTCAGTAATTAAGGAACTGTTTTGGAGGATCCCTACAGACCAAAGCCACACATCATTTTCCTATGTTAGTGCTGATTGAAACGTAAGTTGAATGGGAGGGTTGAGTCTGAATTTGGGAGTGTGATGGATATGGTGTCTGCAGTGATAGGTAACTGGCAATACCCACCAACTGTTGGGTGGGCCCACAGGTCACTCAGAGAAGAAATATTGTATTGGTAATTGAGAGGATCAGGAGGAAAGCAGTGGGAGTAATTTGGGAAGAACAGTGTGGGTTTGGGAAAGAGTATGTATAGATCCGTTTTTTGTAGTGTGGAGTTTCTAGCAAAAATTAAAGATGTCATTTTGGCTTTTATGGATTTGAAGAAGGTATATGATGGTTGACAGGAAGATATTGAATGGTATGGGAAGTAAATGTGAAGGTGATGGGTGAAGGTTTGGAGCTGGTAAGTGAGAATAGAAGGAAGTAGGAAGTGAGCCAGTTGTTGTTTGTAGATGACACTGTATCAGACTGACCTCTAATGGTAGAGTTCAGGAGGGCATGTGAGAATGTAAAGCTGAAAATTAAAGTGGACAAAAGTAAGGTGATGAGATGTAAAAGGGGAGAGAGTGTCAGCAAATTGAAGGAGAGTCTAAAAGGAGGGAGGCTGGAGTAAGTGAAGGGCTTTAAACCCTTCCACTTGATGATGCCTACATAGGCATCATGAGACACGAGTGGGTATATGAGGATGCCAGCATTGGCATCTTGATTATATTTATTTTGTGGATGGGAGTGGAGTATGTTTGGGATGGAATGAGTGGGAGTGGATTTTATGCATTTATTTTTTGGCTACCTCCCTTGCAAGGGGGGAAAAGCCTTTGGTGTGTGTGTGTGTGTGTATGTATGTATATATATATATATATATGTATATGTAGAAAGAAGAAATTTAAGTGCATTTGAGATAAAGTGTTGGTGAAGTATGGTGGGTGTTACGAGGATGGGTAGAGTGAGGAATGAGGATGTGGGGCAGAGAGTGGGGGTGGAAGGAGCTTGCAGATAGGGTTGATGAGAGGATACTGAGATGGGTTGTGCATATGGAAAGAATGGGTGAAGAAAGATTAGTAAAAAGTTATGGAATATAGAAGTCAGTAGAGTGAACTTGTGGGAAAAATAAAAAAAGGGATTAAAGGGGGGAAGGAGGTCTTGAGTATATAGGGAATGTGTTGAGCAAGAAAGGGGGAAGGCAAGAGATAGGTGTGAGTGAAGAGTAATTGAATAGATGGTAAATTAAGATAACGATTTCTTCTTGTCTGGTCTGTAAAATCTTGAGCAGATGGGGGCAGATGGTTTCCTTTTAATGAGACCGTGGGAGTAAACAAGATTGGGCCTTCCTCTGCAGGTACATTGCTCCATTGCTTCTGACTCAGTTGGCAGGTTGGGGTAGGGATGACCCTTCATCCACAAGGAGTTAAGATAATTGGGACCCCAAATGAATGTTGGATTGTAGAATGAGTGAAGGGTGTGTGTATACCTTTTGGTATCTGTATGCATGAATGTAAGTTGGCGAGTTGTTCTAGTATTTTGTTTCTTCTGGAACTGTTTATGTGCTTGGGCATATGGAGTGGTGTGCATGTCGTCTTCCGGTGTATGGTTTATTAGTATGTTGAAATTTATTTATTCTGTTCATCTTTTCAGATTGGTACTGGCTTCACAGATGAGGACCTTTTGAAACACACGAAGTTCTTCAAGGAAAATGTTATTGAGTCCCCTAAGTCTTATTATAGGTAAGAAAATGATAAAGTTATCATAGAAAGCTTAAATTTTTTACATTGTATTAACCCTTTTATGCTCAGGTGTTCCTACAAGCTAAATAAAATTGTCTGGACTTTAATAGGATAATATATACAATTTCCATGTATATTTGTCATTAATTTTATTGAACATGGTAGCTTTTATGATTTTTATATATAAATATATATACAGTAAAAGCTCTTTTATCTGTTATTCTCGTATCCGGCTCCTTCTTATGACTGGCATATTATTCACGAGGAAATAACAATTTTGTATAAAAATGTAAAAATTCGAAAAAATAAAATTTAAAATTCCCGTGCCACTCCCGCCGCCGCCAGAGGTAGCGCGCATCTTTCCCGCCATCTCCCACAAATCCCGCCGCTCCGTCAGGCCCAGTGCCCACTGTAATAAGACGCCTGATGTTAACCCCTTCCATATGGTGCCGCATACGTAGGCGGCATGAGGAGCAAGTGGATACGCGAGGCTGCCATATCGGCGTCTTGATTATATTTATTGTAGTTGCCCCTGCGTAATGACATACTCTCTAAACTGTCTTCATCACATTTTCTATGGTTATCAAAATTCACGGGTGAAAGAGAGAACGATCGATATAAGCAGTGACTTTATATTATGAAGCGGCCTTGCTGTGGATGTGCTGTGTCTTGCGACACTGCTTCTGACCCAGGGCAGTGGACAAGGTGCAGGGATGACCCGTCATTCAGGAGGCGCTAAGATAAGAGGGAGGGTGGAGTGTATTCAGGGATGGAATGGGTGGGAATGATTTTATGCCTTTTTCTTTTTGGCTACCCCCCTTGTAAGGGGGAAAAAGCCTTGGTATATGTATGTATGTATGTATATTTTATGATGCGAGTATTATTACGACACATCGTACGTCTGGCAGCTAATGCTGCCCGCGAGATTTTGGCCCGCACTGAAGAGGTTAAGCGTGCAACTGTCTATTAGCAACTCTCTCAACACACAAACACATACCGACAGCAAAGGAAGGCAGTGATGGCTGAGTTGAAGGACATGCGTGGTAGTGCTAAGCTTAGCGTCACTGATGAAGCTCTTCAGGAGTGGATGGAGGTCGACAATGACGAAGCTATCACCCCCACACTAACTGAGGACGAAATCATTCAGGCAGTGATTGAGGAGAAGCATGGTAAAGAAACAGAGGCTGATAGTGAAGAGGAAGATGACCCAGAGCCAAGAGTAATGTGGAAGGATGCCGCTAAAGGATTGGCAACATTTATCAAGTTTGTGGAGCAGTGCACCTACATGGGGACTCACGACGTGATATCTCTTCACTGTCTTCAAAATGAATTTTTAATGCAGAGAGACAAACATTCTAAACAAAGAGACATACATGATTCCATGAAAATATATAAAGATAAATGAATATGAATACACTGGTAAATAAATAAGCAATAAAAGTGAAGCCATTGAATGAATTTTATCTAAGTACTCTATGAATAAAGGCAATAAATGTATTTTTTTAATATTCCTTCTCGTAACTGGGATTTCCCCTTTCCGGCACGTGTTTGGTCCCACTCATGCCGGTTAAAAGAGCTTATACTGTATATATATATATATATATATATATATATATATACACACATATATGTATGTATGAGGAGTAGCAAAGATCCTCGTTCAACGCTTTCTTCATAGTTGCCACTCCCATGCCCATCTCTCTCAATAAGGGTTGCATTGCCTTGTCTTGATCTTGACACCCCCCCCCCCCCCACCTTGACGAATTTTGTTGTGCAGACAGTCAGAACACCTGCTATGATCCTTCCTGCTAGCCACTGCTTCCACATCTCCGTTGCAATTCTCCAGCTCACATCTTATGGCCGTAACAATATTCAAGGAGTAGTGAGCTGCAGCTAAGATTTCTGAATTTTTTAATCTGGCACAAATCATGATGATGCAGGTCACTCTCTTCCAATATTCTGGTGCTTTCCAGTTGTCCATGCTCTCTAGCTCTCACACCCACCAATAGTACACAGAATCATCCATCCATTGCACTGCTATGAAATCCAAATGGTTCTGAAATGACAGAAGATAATAAAAATTATCAAATTTATCCCGAACACCCTGTATAGACTAGCCAGTCCACTATATCTCCTCTCTTTGTCAGAGACACCATGTGATAGGCCTGTAACCTAGGTCTCTTACCATCTTTCATCACTTTCAACATATGCAGCTCATTCCTTTTTTTTTTTTTTTTTTCTTTAAGGTATGACAACAGTGTGGCTCCAGATGTTTGGTTTGAACCAGTGCAAGTGTGGGAGATCAAGTGTGCTGATCTTTCTATATCCCCAGTCCACAAAGCAGCAGCAGGAGTGGTAAGTAGGACCACCGATTGTTTCAGAACAGATTAATTAATTAAACAAACTTACTCTTTCTCTCACTCCTCTCCTCTCTTTCTGTCTCTTTCCTGTCTCTCCGCCTTCCCCATCCCTCCCTCTCCACCTCCCCCTCTCCCCCTCCCCCTCTCCCCCTCCTCCTTTCCCTCCCTCCCCCCCTCCCCCCTCTCTCTCTCTCTCTCTCTCTCTCTCTCTCTCTCTCTCTCTCTCTCTCTCTCTCTCTCTCTCTCTCTCTCTCTCTCTCTCTCTCTCTCTCTCTCTCTCTCTCTCTCTCTCTCTCTCCCTCTCCCTCTCTCCCCCTCCCTCTCTTCCCCCCCCCCAACATAGGTATGTAATTTGTACATTTTATGATATTACATGCAAAAAATGGGAAGTTCAGAAAGCCTGAACACCCATGGTTCCATGCTTACAGGATTTGAAGTCTTGTACTAGTCTCTTTTGGGGGAGTGGGAGGAGAAAAGAAGAGAAGAAAATGCCTATGCCTATGTACTAGGCAAAGATCAGGAGGTTGCATGGGAAGTACCCAAGAATGAAGATGTATCAAGAGGATGTTGAATACAGATATATCATTGCATTTACTCTCAATGGTCATTGTGTTTCTCTCATTATTGTAGGTTGATCCAGAGAAAGGGATTTCCTTGCGATTCCCACGATTCCTAAGAATCCGAGATGACAAACAACCAGAAGAAGCCACAAGTGCAACGCAGGTCTGTTATGTCACCTTGTCTGGTCATTTTGACCATGTATGTAGT
Organism: Oratosquilla oratoria; assembly: GCF_046742065.1. Taxonomy (NCBI): domain Eukaryota; kingdom Metazoa; phylum Arthropoda; class Malacostraca; order Stomatopoda; family Squillidae; genus Oratosquilla; species Oratosquilla oratoria. The sequence goes on from NC_134777.1 coordinate 97,150,474, forward strand.
AGATGTGGAACAATAAATGGTTGATTCTCTCTCTCTCTCTCTCTCTCTCTCTCTCTCTCTCTCTCTCTCTCTCTTTCTTTCTTCTCTCTCTCTATCTCTCTCTCTCTCTCTCTCTCTCTCTCTCTCTCTCTCTCTCTCTCTCTCTCTCTCTCTCTCTCTCTCTCTCTCTCTCTCTCTCTCTCTCTCTCTCTCTCTCTCTCTCTCTCTCTCTCTCTCTCTCTCTCTCTTGCTCTCTTGCTCTCTTGCTCTCTCTCTTGCTCTCTTGCTCTCTCTTTTGCTCTCCCTCTCTCTTCTTTTAGGGATAACTATACAAAGGACCATTGTCAGCCACTAGGGCTATAGCTTTCCAGCCTGTGTAATGGAGAACAGATATTCCTATATCTTCAGCTGTTCTTCATTTGGGAATGTATTCATGGTGCTGACCTTCATTTTTTATACATTTTTCAGATTGCAACTCTGTACCGTAGTCAGGATCAAATCAAGAACAGCGAGGCCAAGAACACTAAAGACGAGGAAGATTTTTATTAATCTTTGGAGTAGGCAATCCTGAAGGAAATTGTGGTGTCACTACAGTAGTTGATCGAGAGTGCGTAAACGCCATTATACAAGCCCTCCCCCAGTTTGATAAAATTGTGTTGGTACAAGCCAGAAAAAGGTTTTTAAAGGCATCATTATGAGGAATGGGCATAATTTCTCAAGCCCTTTGCTACCTGCATGGGTACAACAGAAATGTAAAAAGTAGTTAGGTAGCAGCAAGAATAAAAGGAAAAGTGCCATCAGGGATGCAAAGGGTTACAGATTCATGATTTTGTTAAGTCTCATCTCATTGTTTTGATGAAACATTTTGAATTTTTATGAATTAATAATTATTTGGAAAACTTTTAGTTTTCCAAATTTTGTAGGTGTAATAATTATTCGTGTTTCTGTACAATTTGACCCTCAGTAAGCAGTATATAAATACCATATTCACAGGAAGAAATGTACGCTTTCTTGTGTGGTCTTTAGTACATATACATAATATTTTCTGTTTGAAATTTTAATATTGAATTTTAAGAGGCCATGGGTCACTTGAAAGGGAGAGCCGAGGCAATAGACTGATTGGTAGACACCCTCCCCCCCACCCCACCCCATCACCCTCCTCACTCCTGCTCATTGGTGTTATCCATAAACAGAGTGTACATTGGTTACTCATGGCAATTATACTTTTCCAGTTTCATTGTGTACACATAGTCCCCATCTTGCATAAAATTTCATTTTGATGATTTTCAAAGTACATTCTCAAACTCATGCCTCATGAAATTACTGTCATATATAAATGATCAATGCTTTATTTTCCCTTGTCCATCTATCTCAGTAATGCTACCATTATAATGAATATCATTGTCAAGTGCTTTTCCTCAATTCTAGATTTGAACCCAATTTGTATATTTTTTTTTCCATGAATTTCCTCATTCCTACAGTAAATTTATATATATATATATATATACAAAATATCTTGAGTTCAGCTCTATTTTTGCTTAATATGTAATCCCCGTCATTATATCCCAGTGATGTTGAAGCTTAGGTTCTCAAGTTGAAAAGTACAATTTGTTTTTTATGGTTGTATGACTGAGTTGTATGATTGATGTGCAATGCATAATGTTTGAAATAAAGAATAGTTTAATAGAAGGCTTTCATTTCATATAATCCACATAAAAACTTAATTTTATGATGATGATGATGAGTAGAGCTGGGCGCGTTCCTTAGTACGTTCCGCTTTAGTTTGGCTGCGATTAGCACTCCCAAACTATTAAGTAATATAGGTGCCAGTATAGTATGTGGCCTGCCTTTTGAATGTGACCTACAAAATTTTTCTTTGGTATAGTATGTGGCCTACCTTTTGAATGTGACCTACAAAATTTTTCTTTGGTATAGTATGTGGCCTACCGGACTCTTATTTCAGTATGAACCTGTCTCTTAAGCTTTAATAGTTTGGGAGTGCTAAACCACGGCCAAACTAAAGCAGAATGCACCGATGAACACGCCCAGCTCTGACGATGAGTGATGTGTGTGAGAAGTATGTTGGGGGAGTGGTCCCTCTTGAATCATGTTAGCAAGGGGAGGTGAGCAGTTTTGTATTGTATCAGTAAGATGATGGAAGTGAGTCTTAAAGAGAGAAGATGGAGAAAGTGGATAGCTTTAGGTACTTGTTGTCATATGAGGCAGGAAAGGGAGGAGTGGAGGTAGATTGTAGATTGGGAGAAGCAAGTAATTGCCTAGGGGGATTAAATAGTGTAATGAGAAATAGACATTTGGGAATGGATGCTAAGAGGAGATTGTATGAAGGAGTGATTGTGCCAACAGCACTACATTGGGTAGAGACATGGAACATTGCAGAATAAGATAGTAAAAGTTTAAATGTGTTTGAGATGGAATGTCTGAGAAGTATGGTAGGGGTTACAAGGTTGGATAGAGTGAGGAGTAGAGCAGAGGTGGAAAAGGAGATGGGAGATAGGATTGATGAAAGAGTATTGGGATGGTTTGGGCACATGGAAAGTGAGTGAAGAAAGATTAGTAAAAGGTATTGAGGGCAGAGGTGGATATAATGAACATGGGGGGGGGGGATGTCTGTTGAGGAAGGGAGAAGGCAGAAGATATGGGTGATTGGAAAATGACTGTATAGATAACACTGATGCATGGAAGGGAGTGGGTGGTTATAGGGAGTGGTTATGTGTGAATGATATTTTGACACGGTCCAAAGGGATTTCTCATAATATTCATTGTGGGGATGGAGAGGGGGGGTCGCCGATTTAATGAAGTGGCCTTGCTGTGGATGTGCTGTGTCTTGCAACACTGGTTCTGACCTTGGCCAGTGGACAAGATGCAGGGATGACCCATCATCCAGGAAGTGCCAAGATAAGAAGAAGGGGAGTGGAGTGTGATAGGGATGGAATGGGTAGGAGTGGTTTTTATACCTTTGTTTTTTGGCTACCTCCCTTGTAAGGGGGAAAAAAGCTTTTGGTATATGCATGTATGTATGTTCTATGTTTCTGCATGAGGGGACAGAGGGGTGCTTGCTGATTAAATGAAGCAGTCTTGCTGTAAGTGTGCTGTGTTCTTGCTGCATTGTTTTCTACTGAGGGTGATGTGCGAGATACAGGGATGACCTGTCATCCATGAGGAACCAAGATGAGAATGAGGGAGGGGTGATGGGAATGAAATGGGTGTAAGGGGGAAAGAGCTCTTGGTATATGTATAAGATGATGAGTAGTAGTAAGAGGAGGAGTGATGTTTGTAAGTTGCATGTAGCCATTCTTCAATTATGTTTTGCTAGGAGAGGTGGCAGCTTTATTTTTATTATTTCTGTGATCAGTCTTTCCATCAGTTTACATGTGGCAGATTGTAATGAGATTAGGATGTCTGACTTTTTGGTGGATTGTTTGGTTTTAAGATTGGGAGTATACAAGCTCTTTTTCCATATATATATACCAATATACCAAAAGGCCCTTTTCCTCTTATAAAAGAGGTGGCCAGCCAAAGCGTGCACTCACCCTTCACCCATCCAAATGCCCATTTGTTTTCTCATTTATCTTTGCTTTTGGATGAAGGGCATCTCTGTACCCTACCTACTGCCTGGGTCAGAAGCAGTGTAACAAGACACAGCACCACAGCATGGCCTGACAGTTGGAGCTGGTTTACCTGCATGTAGAGATCCTGCAAGTTGTCCCATTGCAAAACCCATCAACCCCCTCACTTCCATCAGGAGGTGCAACCCTTAGGGGCTGACATTTGGTCTTTAGGCTGGGCCCAAGACCTCTCTCAATAGACTTCAGCTGTATTTCTTACACTTTTCAAAACATGGAAAGTTGACAGCCAGCAACTGCTCTCTTCACTTAACAGCTTTTAACTGGTGATGTACAAACAGCCATACTGACAACACAGTTCAAACTTTCCTCCCAGAGAGATCTGTGGAAGGTTACGAGGACTGTTGCCAGCCACTGGGAGGCTGTGGGTTTTCTACCTAGTCAAACTCATCAACAATAGATTGATTGACTTCATTACATGATGACCCTCCCCCATCATCCACTCCAAAATTTACGAATTTCATTTTCTATAATGTTGGAATTTTGTTATACAGCCAGGAGTAGTTGACAGTTTCTGTCAAGGATTTTACTGTTTTTGGGTCAAAGTGTTTTTAGATGAATATTTGAGATCTTGTCTTTGCATAGGATTTTTTTTTTTTGTGGTAAAGGAAGGGGTGGCATTTACATTTGGTTTCATATCGTGAATAAGATGAGAGGGAGGAAAAGGTGATGGATGGGTGTGGGTATATGCCTTTGACTTGGCTACCTCCCTTGTAAAGGGGAGAAAGCCCTTGGTGTATTTACCAAGTTGTATTTACCTAGTTGTATTTTACGGGAAGGGGAGCTATGCTCGTGGTGTCCCGTCTTCATATCTCATTTTATCTAAACTATTTTTAAATTCATGTATTGTTTTTGCACACACTACTTTCTCATCTAACTTGTTCCAATTGTCTATTATTCTGTGAGGAAAGCTGTTTTTTTCACATCTCTTCTATAGCTGTCTTTCTTGATTTTCTTTCCGTGTCCTCTTGTATTTCTATCATCCCATTTTATCAGATTCTCTCTATCAATAATTTCTATGCCTTTCATGATTCTGTAAATAGCTATCAAATCTCCTCTCTCTCTTCTTTGCTCTGGTGTCTGTAGTTCAAGTTTTGCTAGTCTCTCTTCATATGATAGTTTTGAGAGTGTTGGTGCCAATTTTGTAATTGCTCTTTGTATTCTTTCAAGTTTTTTTATACATTTTTTTGTACTTGGTGACCACATCATTGCAGCATATTCCAATCTTGGTCTTATCAGAGTGATTAGAATTTTCTTCACCATTTCTTCATCCAGGTATGTGAATGCCACTTTGATTGTTCTTATGAAATTATAAATTTCTCCAAAAATCTTATTTATATGTTTCTCAGGTGACATATTATTCATAACAATGACTCCCAGGTCCTTCTCATTTTCTACTTTTTTTATTCCTTCTTCTCCCAATTTATATGATCCTGTTATTCTGTTTTTGCTTTTTCCAAATTCCATTATACTACACTTTTTAGTGTTGAACTCCATCTCCCACTTCCTACTCCACTCCCATACTTTATTTAGATCACTCTGTAGTGACTCACAATCTTCTTCCGTGTTCACTTTTTTTAATAGTTTTGCATCATCTGCAAAGAAGCTCATATAATTTTAAATTTCTTCATCCATATCATTAATATACAGTGGCCGCGAAAAGTTTGGACGCAAAATTATAGGCGGCCAAACTTTCTGCTAAACTCAAAACATGCGAAAAATACAACTTTCCGCCCAAACTTTTCGCTATTTTTCAATGCTAGCGTTTGTACCTGTATTTAACCGAGACAATACGCACTACTTGGCAACTCTGCTTAGGCGCACTCGATGTCACGTGGAGTCAGTTTCTAAACATCTCTCACGGGGAGTAGTCTTTTTTTTGCGGTGGTCTCTGTTTTTGTGCCTTGATATCTCCGTAATGGGAAGTGGTAAAGAGCTGGAAAGAGACACAGTTGTTACAATCATAACCCTCTATAAGGAGGGTTATAAGTGTAAAGATATTGCTACTCGTGTGGGAATTGGAGTGCGTCAAGTGCAAAAGTGGACCAAGAAATTTCGAGACAGAGGAAGTGACATCATTCCTACTCCAAAGCATCGCTCTGGTCGGCCAAGGAAGATATCAAATCGTACTTCTACGGTTATTAGGAGGCAGTTAGATAAAGATCCAACGCTCACAGCTCAAAAACTGAAAGAAAATAACCCTGCACTGCTGCATGATGTGTCTGTAAGATGTATTTCTGATCATTTAGCCAAAGATTTACAATACCGTAGTTGCTGTGCTAAAGTTCTTCCCCTCCTAAGTGCAAAAAACATACGTGATCGCATAGCATTTTGCAAGAAATATAAGGACTGGTCCTTAGAAGACTGGAAACGAGTATTGTGGAGTGATGAGTCAACGTTTGTGGTGTCGTCGGGCTGCAGGTCGAAGCGTGTGAGGCGCCCCAGGGGGTCTGACCCTAATGACCCTCGCTATACAGCTAAAGTGGTGAAACATGCTGCAAGTGTTATGGTGTGGGGATGCTTTGCATTGGGTGGAGTTGGCAATTTAGTGTTTCTTACACAAAATGAGAGTTTAAATCAGCACACTTATATCGAGTTATTGTGTGATAACCTGCCTGAAAGTTTTGAAAAGTGCAATGCTAGTTGGTTTATGCAGGACGGAGCTCCTGCTCACACAGCTCGGTCTGTTACCCAATGGTTAGAAGACTGTGGTGTTGATTACTTCAAAAAATGGCCTGGAAATTCTCCAGACCTAAATCCCATTGAGCACGTATGGCATATAATTAAAAAACAGCTTCAAGATCGTGACATCTCCACTGTAGCTAAGCTAAAAACAGAAATACAGGATATTTGGGATAATATTATTCCTCAACACGTACAAAACCTGGCAAGATGCATCCCGGCACGTTTGGAGAAGGTCATAAAGCTTAAAGGAAAATCGCTTGGTAAATAAGGTATGTAATAAGCCATTTATAGGTCTTTAAATGATTATTTAAATGTCACAAGTGTTTACATTTGTGTCTCGTTAATTACGCACCCAAACTTTTCGCGGCCACTGTATATAGCAAACATTATTGGGGCCAGAACTGTTCCTTGTGGAACACCGCTTATTACGTCATCCCATCTTGAGTGCTTGTCTCTTATCACTACTCTCATTTTTCTTTCTTGTAAAAAGTCTTCCATCCATTTAAGCAGTTTGCCCTGTATTCCTCCTTCAGTTTCTAATTTCTTAAGCAACTTCTTATGTGGTACTTTGTCAAAGGCTTTTTTTAGGTCAAGAAATGCACAATCAGCCCATCCATCTCTTTCTTGTATTATATCTATTAGCCTTGAATAGAAACATATTAGATTAGTGATGCTTGATCATCTTTGTCTGAATCCAAATTGTCTTGGATTAAGCACGCTGTTTTTTTCTATATATTTTACCCATTTACTTTGGAAAATTCTTTCACAAATTGTTGCTATTGTACTTGTTAGAGAGACTGGTCTATAGTTGTTAGGGTCTTCTTTATTACCTCCTTTATATATAGGTACTATATTTGCTCTTTTCCAATCTTCTGGAACTTTTCCTTCTTTCAAGGAACTATTTATTATGCTATGTATTTTGTCTGCCAGTTCATTTCTGCATTCTTTCAAAATCCAGTTTGCTATTTCATCTGGTCCATGCGATTTTCTAACATCAATATTACTCAAGTGTTTCATGATTTCATTCTTTGTTACTTCTATTTCTTTCATAGGGGGGACTTTCTCTTTCCATTCGATCTCTTCCGGTTGTATATTCTCCCTTGTAAACACTGATTTAAAATGCTTGTTCATAATTTCAGCCATTTCTATTTCCTCTGTATTCAACTCCTCCTTGTCTTAATTTCTCCAAGTCTTGTTTGTTTTTCAGTATGTTGTTTACAAATCTGTAGAATAGTTTTGGTTGATCTTTACATTTTTCTATGACATCTTTTTCATATTTTTTCTTTTCCTCTCCGCACGCTTGTACATATTCATTTCTATAACAAGTATATATTTTCAATTTTTCAGGTCTTTTGTCTTTCTTCCATTTGGTCCAAGCTTTGTCTCTTTTGTCTTTTAACACTACAACTTTTGTTGTACCAGCACTTTACATATTCTTTTTCTTGTTTTTGTCTTGGGACATACTTTTCCACTCCTTTTTTATAAATTTTTGTCAAAATATTCCATTTCTCTTCTACTGTTGTATCTTTGTGTATTCTTTCCCAGTTTTCATTTTGAAAGAATTCTCTTATTTGATCAAAATCTGTTTTTTCATACATCAATCTTCCTTTTCTATATTGTTCATTTCTTTTCATGTATTTTTTTTTCATTTAGTTCTAGTTCTATCAATATGTGGTCACTTTTACTTATTGGTGCCTGGTATTCTATCTTTTCCACTATTTCAGGTTCTGATGTGATTATTAGGTCTAGTCTCGATGGTTCTTCTTCATTTCTATACCTAGTGTTCTCTTGGATCCATTGTGTCATTGTGTGGTCAATAATCATCTCAAGTAGAACATTTCCCCATGAGTCGTCTCCACCCTTTACGGTCATCTCTTCCCAGCAGACTTCTTTGCAATTAAAGTCGCCCATCATAACTATTCTTCCTCCATCTTCCATTATCTTGTTTAGTGTTATTCTTGTGTATGTATGTATGTATATATATATATATATATATATATATATATATATATATATATATATATATATATATATATATATATATATATATATATATATTTTTTTTTTTTCTCCTATCTCCCGTAATTGTGGTTTAGAAACTTGTTTGTTAAAGATGTTGATGCTGCACCGCTGTTTTGGTAATAGGATTTTTCCATGGCTTACTTATACTGCTTCATAGGTGGGTTAATTATGACTTTTTAATGTTTTTTATTGTACTTCACAATCTAAACACAAATAAAGAAAATAACCCAAACTGTCACAAACTATCACCAACTACTTCAATCCCACAATAACTTGTCATGCATGCATAGCCACAGGCATTCTATCATGAATGCAAAAATAATGCATTTGGAATTAGCGGGTACTAGACCTGACGTGATGACAATGGTCTAAAAGGCCAAGGAAGGTTGACCACATTAGGTCAGGTCGGGTCATGATGTGGGGTCAGTGGCCACAGGGGATTGTCCATCAGAAAATCATGAAAAAAAAAAAAAATTCTGAAAATATTTCCTCTAAAAGTGTTGCTCATAAGCTATCTCGTGGCTGAGTATAGAAGCTGTATCTTGATTTTTGCTATCTAAAAAAAATATAATTCAGTACCCCCCTACCCTACTGTGGCTGGGTCGCGGGCGCTGCGTACTGCATATTACGTTTTCTGTTGTTACATATATTTGCTAACAAAAGAAGCTGTGTATTTTGCACAATATTCATGCTTTTGTATGATAAATAATAGCATACGAGCTAATGTGTTGACAGATGCTGTCATTGGAAAGTTGACACAGTACTGTATTATGGGAAGGCAATACGTGATTGTGTGAATACTGACGTTCAGACAATGCGTAAAGCTATCATGGCCTCCTACCTGCATTCTGTCCGCACAGATGAGAAGCCATTGCATTCTTACTGTCCAAATGGAAAAGACTTGTGGTGTTTTTTCCAGAGAGCACTAGCCAGGCAAGAGGAACCCAAGTCTCACAGAGTCAAGAAGCCGTTCCTGGCGAAGATTCCCACTGAGAAGCGGAAATCCATCCTGGCAATATATCAAGACCTCACCTCTACAGAGCTTTTAGAGAAATGCCTCAAGGGAAGGACACAAAACCAAAATGAAAGCTTCCATGCAAAGATTTGGGCTTTGAGTTCAAAGAGGAAGTTTGCATCAGCAGCTAGAGTTCAATTCTGTGCTCAAGTTGCAGTTCTGAACCACATCTTTGGTTATGAACTTGCATATATGCCATCAGCAAGAGGGACAACAACCAGTGATGCCATAAAACAGCTTAGGATGGCAGATAAAGATCGTCTGTCGCCAAAGATGCATCGCGCCAAGAAAAGGAAAAGTGCACGCTTGGAACCTGAGCAATATAACCCTGGTGGATACTAACTGGATTCATCATATAAACCTGTAATTAATCAAAAGCTGGCAACAAAGAGTAGGGTGGTGCCTATGATACCCTTTCAACACCATAACATCCTAAATAATGAAAGGAGACCAGTAACCATGAAAAAAAAAACTATGACGGTCATTCCTGAGAAACTTGATTTTTACACATTTAACTTGATTCATATCCAAAACGCCTTCAATGATTTTCAACTGCAAATCCTTTTCGGATTCAGCATAATTGGGAGAACATTTGGAGGCAGATTTATGTCCTGTCAAGGACTAGTAGGATTTTTTCATATATACATTTTGTTTTTTTGCTTTTTTCATCAACTTTGGATTTTTTTTTCTCATAACAGACTGATCAGAACATCATAATTTTGCCTCCGTTTTTTCATCTATCTTAGCCCATTATAAAGACAAAAAATAATTAATATCCAGTCAAAGGTCTATCCTCTGAATCAATTTCAAATTTTTCAAAAATAAGTATAAGCATAAATGACTTGAAAACTCGGTGGTATCTTCTCTGAGACAAGACAGTTACTAGGAAAAAATCTCAACCACTTTCACCCCAAACTAAAAAAGGTTCAATTTTCTAATGGACGATCCCCTTAAAAGGGGCACTGGCAGGTATCAATGCTCACTGTTCTCAGAGACTCTCCTCCAAGAGATCTCTGTTGCCTCATCTTTTCCTTCTCAGGAAAAGCTAAGTTCCCATGTTGCCCCCCCCCCCCTCCCCCACTAGCCAGACCTTTGTTCATTTTGCTCTTTTGATTAAGGATGGGTTGTACTGTATATTTCAGTGATAACCATGGTGGTAGAGGAAATGAATTTATATTATTGTATATTATTCTTTCATTTGTGTTATGAAACATCCTCAAAGTGGAAATTTATGTAACAAACCCCACTAATTCATTAACAAACCACATTCTGGCAGGTGATCTAAATGAACATCCAATATAACTCAATACATATATAGCAGATCAAAAGGACACAAAATACTTGAACAACTTCCCAACCTAAACATAATTAATTCTAGCAACACCCCAACTAGACAACCTCTCCAACATAACAACCAACATCCACTGATAAACATGAATTTAAAAATTGTTTAGATAAAATGAGAAATGAAGACGGGACCCCACGAGCATAGCTCCCCTTCCCGTAAAATACAACTAGGTAAACACACAGAAGATAGAAAGCAAACACATTCACCATTTTATCTATGGATGGGCACTGGTCTATTTCAAAGTATTCTAACTCTATATCTTCTGGGTAGCCTACTCTTGCAAGTTTGCTTTTTTGGTAGTTTGTAAATGTTCTCTTGTGAGTGGGTGCTATTTTCTCTTCTATGGTAATCTTTCTAGGGTAGTGATCTGATAGAAGTTCTTATATGATTTTCCCATGTTGTTTGTGTTTGTAGGTAGGTTGAGTACATTTTTATGTCAGGGGATGTTGGTTGTTGATTGTGTTGGGAAAGATGTCTAGTGGAATTCTTGTTATATTTTATTATATTTAGGTTGGGGAGTTGTTCAAGTATTTTATGCCCTCTCAGCTCTGTGGTTTGTGTTAACCCATAAGAGAAAGTGCAGTGATTAATAACATAAAGCACACATCACTTATATTTCAATGAAGACTTTATATGCAACATTTGTATTACAAATCCATCCATGAAATCTTATGAAAAACAACTAAGATTTACCTTGTGGCAGACAGGGAACCATGCCATTTTTGCATTCTTTAATGTTCCATTTCTGTGACATATCACCCATGTAGTCTTTCCAGGTAAAATGTGAGCACATCACTGCAAAATTTGGAATTATTTTGCCAGCTTCACAGTAAGAATGAACCCATCTCTGTCAACTTTTCTCTTTCAGGAGCTGGAAATACTTCATTTCTGATCCTTTTGTTTTGTTCTTCTGATGTTCTGACACTCTTACACTAAATGACTAGCATATTTGCTGTACAGAAGTTGGTTCCATAAGAATATATAATTGAAACTCATTTCACATTCATAAATGCAACCCTTTCCTGTCCAGTATGGTCAAGCTGGTTCATATCTAAAAAGTGATATGGCATTACAATGGCTACATGCTAGGAGGGTAAGCAGGGCTGAAAGTGATGACTGTACAATGCATACATAAACCTTTTCCTCACCAGGGGATACTTATCCTCATATTCTGGTTATAACCAGTATGGAAAACAAAATCAGATGGAATGAATTTGAAGGGAAGACCAAGAATAAAATGGGTGGATTGGGTGAAGTAGGTATTATATAGATGCAAGAGGAATGTCTGTTGAACAAGGGTGAATGGAGAGTGGATGTACAGGTGAATGGATGAAAAAATGACACACTCTTAAAGGATATGCTTCTTGTCTGCTACATAAATTTTTCAAGTGGATAAGGTGATGGTGGTGGTAGGGGGGTCACCATGTAGTGAAGTGGTGGGGGAAGACCAACACTAGCTGTTGGGCCCTACTGTGGAAGCACTGTTTCTTGCTACATTACTCTGATCCCAGCAGTGTGGTAGACAGGGATAACCCTTCATCTAGATGTTAAGATGGAAGAGACAATGAATGGGTGTGGAACATCAGTGGAGTGGGTGTATGCTTTAAATAGACCATCCCATTATAAGAGGGAAGGGGCCTTTTGATATATGCACACATGTATGTATTGTTTGTACCAGGCAATTTCATTCAGCTATGTTTGAGCTTTTTGGTAAGGTCAAATCTTAATCAACCTCTTCTGTACCAGAGGATTGCTTACAGTTTTATTCTGGCTGCTACCAGGCTATTATATTTAGTTGTGTGGTATTTTCTTCAGTATGAAAGGGGTCAAAAGACTTGAAAGTAATTTTCATACTGCACTGTGTTATCTTGATTTACCTGGGACCATATTAAAATAGGTTTTACAATATATACAAAATTATTACTTTTATTATTTTTTTATTTTATCTTATTTATTTTTAGTTTACATTCTTTCGTGTATCATATTGACAATAAATGGTAGAATATTGAATATCAATGTAACTGCCATTTTAAGTCATCCCTTCACTCTTATGATATAGTATTTAGATTTTGTTCTAGATAATGTTAGACAATATTGTTCATGTGTGGAGCAGGCTAGGGACAAAATGACGTCTTGACCAATCAGTAGGCCTACACCAATTCATGGGGTTTTGATTGATCAGTACACTAATGCATGGATTTTTGATAGGTCAGTACACCACTCCATAGGGTCTGGCTTGATGAAGACACCAATTTGTTATGATTTACCTCCTCAATTAATTAAGATTATTAGTGTGTCATATAGAACTAAATCTAAATAGCTGTTGAGTTCAAGGGGCAATGAGTATCCATCAACATATTGAAAATCATGTGTAGTATATCAGGGTAGTGTTGCCTTCAGCTGTTCAATACACTGATGTGCCTTGTGGACTCTTGTTCTGGAGAGTGCTGCAAAATATATTATTTTTGTGCCAGACACACACACACACACATAGCTCTCTTCCTGCAAAATACAACTAGGTAAATAAAATACACACACTTAAGAAGATTAAAGTGATCTGTCCAAGACTAGAATATGTGTTAGTGGTGTAGTCCCCATATAGAGTGAAGGATATGAGCAAGATCAAGAGAATACAAAGGACAACAACCAAACTGGCTCCCAGCCTGTAGATAATATATGAGGAGAGACTCACTAGGTCTCTCAACTTTGAAAGATTGAAGAGAAAGAGATGATATGATTACAGTATTCAGTTTGCTGAAGGGGATAAACTACCTTGACAGAGGAGATCTCTTGCTTAGGGATAAGGGGTCATGAGAACAAATTAAGGAAGGCTACAAAAGAGAGGAATGTCTGTAGAGGAAGGACGGGAGAGGACAGAAGATAGGGGTGAATGGAGAAGGGTTGTGTATAGATGAGGCTGTGATGCATGAGGGGGAGTGGGTGGGGGATGGGGGGTGAGGAAGTATGTATGAGAAAAATTTGACGCAGCCCGAAGGGATTTCTCCCCATCTTCTCCTTTCCTGCATGAGGGGACGGAGAGGGGGGGGGTCGCCGAATTTATGAGGCGGCCTTGCTGTGGATGTGCTGTGTCTTGTGACACTGCTTCTGACCCAGGGCAGTGGACAGGATGCAGGGATGACCCGTCATCCAGGAGGTGCCAAGATAGGAGAGAGGGAGGAGGGTGGAGGGGAGTGGAATATATGAGAAATGAAATGGGTGGGAGTGATTTCTATGCCTTTTTCTTTTTGGCTACCCCCCATGTAAGGGGGAAAAAGCCTTTGGTATATGTATGTATGTATGTACATGTCTAAAGGATGTGAAGAAATACAGCTTTCCATATAGATGGTTAAATATTTGGAATAACTTAGGTGATACAGCCTAAGCTGGAACAACACATGAATTCAAAGGGGTGGGTGGACTGTGTGTACCTTGACCTGAAGAAGGCTTTTGAAAAACATTACAGTCAACTTACATAGAAACTGGAGGACTGAGAGACAAATTATTTGAATGGATGAAAGATTTTTTGAAGTCACTAAAGGGGAGTAAATTAAGAAAGACCATATGTTGAAAAGATGTGAAGAAATACAGTTTTCCATATAGATGTATAGGATATGTAGAATAGCTTAGAAGATGATATAACCCAAGCTCAAACAATAAATGAGTTCAAATCTAAATATGATAATTGGAAATCAAGGATACAGAAGTTAACTGTACATGAATTTGAGTCTAGGTATGTTAGAAAATTAGAGAATAGGAGATGGGACCCAATGAGCATTACAAAGGATTACAAAGGCGGAACATGCCGACAGGAAACCTTTTGATCCATATCTAGGTCGGATGGAAAAAAAAAAAAAAATCATAATAATAAATTAAAACTATAATAATGTAAAAATAACAAATAAACTACATAAATAAATGCATAGGTATAGTTGAATAACAAACAAACAGGTAAATAGTAAATGATTATAAATTGACATATAACTAATAATAAGTGAAAATCAGACAGACAAATTATAACAAAACAAAAACAAATAATATAACATAAATTATAATCATTACAGCATCTTACTTAGGTATTTATCTAAATGATTCTTAAAGCTTCAAACTGAACTACATTGCACTACCTGTGCAGGAAGTTTATTCCATTCATTAACTACACGGTTGGCAAAGTTGTTTCTACCTACTTCCAAATTGAATCTATTTCCGGACAGTTTGAGACCATTGTTTCTTGTCTGATTCTCATTCAATGTGAAAATTTGGTCACTTTTGATGTTGTCAATTCCCTTTAAAATCTTAAAGACCTGTATCAAGTCACCTCTGAGTCTACGCTTTTTTAGGGAAAACAGATTCATGTGCTTAAGTCGATTTTCGTATGATTTATTTTTGATATTTGGAACCAGTTTTGTGGCTCGCCGTTGTACTTTTTCCAGTCTGTCAATGTCTTTAATGAGATTCGGTGACCATACGGAAACAGCATATTCCAAATGTGGACGAACTAACGATTTATATAGCTTGTTAATGATCGCGCAATCAGTCCTAGAATCTTATTTGCTTTCTCAGAGGCTGAAATACACTGCTTGGATGATTTGAGGTCGTTACTGATAATTACGCCGAGATCTTTTTCACTATCCACTTTTGTTAACGAATTTCCAACTAACTTGTAATCGTACTTACTGTTATTTTTACCTATGTGCATTACCTTGCATTTACTTGTGTTAAATTTCATTAGCCACTTTTCAGACCATTGCTGTAATTGATCTAAATCTTCTTGAATATCTAATTGGTTTGAGTGATCATTTGCCACTCCGCACAGTTTTGTATCATCAGCAAATTTGGAAACAGTAGATTTTAGTCCATGGTCTATATCATTTATATATACTATGAATAGAAGTGGCCCAAGAACGGAACCCTGAGGAACTCCACTTGCAACACTTTTCCATCCAGAAGTTTTTCCATTTAAAACAACTCTCTGTTTTCGACCTTTCAACCAATTACTAGTCCAACCTAATAGGCTACCACTTATTCCATGCAAAGCTAATTTAGTAAGTAGTCTTTCGTGTGGGACGGTATCAAAAGCTTTTGCAAAGTCTAGATATATTAAATCTATATTGTTTCTTTTGTCATAATTCGAGATAACTGTGTTGTAGAATTCGAGTAAGTTAGTCACGCAAGAACGTTTCCGTCTGAAACCATGCTGGCTATCATTTATCAAACGGTTACTTTCTAAATGATATTCGATATCATCTCTGATGATAGTTTCCATTATTTTTCCTACGATCGAAGTCAAACTTATAGGCCTATAGTTATTTGGTTTCTTTTTGTCACCTTTTTTGAATATGGGAGTAACGTTAGCTAGCTTCCATTCTCTTGGGACATCTCCGGATATGATGGATTTCTTGAAAATAATTTCTAATGGAACAACAATCTCATTTTTCATTTCCTTTAAGATTTCCTTTAAGGATGTAAAGAAATACTGTTTTTCATTCAGATACATAAACTCCTGGAATAGTCTAGATGATATAATTGAAACTGGAACCATGAATTAATCAATAACTATGTATGATGAATGGAGAATAAGAGACAGGACCTTACAAGTGTACTTACTTTTCTGTATACTATAATTGGGTAAATGCACATATGAATGTATTATGTTTGTTTGATTTTCTTGTCTTGAATTTTTGAGTAGTTATAACGCAAAAAACCTATGGTTTTCTTCAGCACTAAAATGAAGAATACTGGCACCAGCACCAGAAAGGCTATGAGATCAATGCAGAAGAACTCGATGAAGTTGAGGTTCTTGGATGAAACCTTCAGGTGATCTGCCCCTTTAGTTCTCATCACATATTCAATGAGCCATATGGCACGTTCCACTGGCTTATCAGGTTGGTCTCGGAGCAGTTGGGATATTTTCTTGGCATTCTGCTGATACCTACAAAAGAGAGATATGAGGCATTAGGTTCCTGGAAAAGTGTTGAGCCCTGTCTATCTGGTGACGTTCTCTGTAGGTTTTGCTCCAGATTATTTCACATAGTTTGGGGGGAGAATTCCAGAGTAAAGAGGGTCTTAAGAGAAATAGCTTTTGGCACTTCCCTAGTCTTCACCAAAGTGAAATTACTTGGCTTTGACCACAGTGAAATCTATGTGTGTCTTTAGATTATAGGAGTTGGTGTCCATGCATAAATCCTTTCACTGTTGTGTTGTTGGGGACATGTATTTGTTCTGACTGCTTCCAAGTGATTTTATTCATCTGAAGGAAACTTCCTGGACAGCAAAAGTGATAAAGCTGTTGTGCATAGATGTACTTAACTGCAATATACAGGAAAGGAGATATGTTTATGGAGTCCTGTTTCTTTCTCCACCTAATGTATTATACCTAGTTTTAAATCTGCTTATCTCATAGTTTTAGCTTGAGCTATATTATCTTCTAGGCATACATATGTATCTATTTATGCATGTGTGCAAACATGAATTTGTGAGTATATATATGTGTATATATGTTTTATTAGATGAATTTTTCACTCACTGAACCAATTCAGATAAAGTTTCAGTCAGGGTT
>NC_134777.1:97172722-97222722 GCF_046742065.1 Oratosquilla oratoria
TATAGTTTATATAAATTTGCCATTTGCTTTGTTTTTTGTCTTTTCTCCACCTTTTCCAAGCTTTGTCCCTTCTGTCTTTTGCCTCACTGCATCTTTTGTTGAACCAACATTTAATGTACTCTCTCGCTTTTGTCTTGGTACATGCCTGTTTACCCCTTACTGGTATACGTGTGCATGCAGCTGATACGAAGCTAGGCTAGGTAAGCCATTGAACTAGCAGCTATACCGCGTACACATACGTACGTACATCAACAAATTAAAGTTGATTGATGCGTTGAGTTAATGATATCGATTGATAATGCAATGATTGATCAGGGGTAAGTTGTGTTTGCTCTGATCCTTTCATCAATGGTGATGGCATTCAGGGATTGCCAAATGATGGATAATGCATGAAAAACGTTGAATCTTGCCTTGTGGGGGATCGCTCCCGGTATTGGATTTGTGAGAGGGACATTGGAACTTTCCCGAGCGAAATCACTCGTCGCTCCCATGTATTTTTTTTGCTGCTATATACACAATCTAATTCTGGATATGAAGAATCTGTATGAATTACTTTGAGATATAGAGAACTTTCTTGATTTACCCTGAGTTCTGGAGAACATACATAATTTACATCTGGGTATGTAAGTGTTCCATCATCTACAGTAGGATATGGAAAATCCTCATGACCTGCTTCAAGTTTTGGAGAATTTCCCTGATCTGCCATGGGTCATGAAAAACCATGTCCTATCTCAGGATCAGGAGAATTTCTGCAGTGTTCTCTGTTTTCTAGGGAACCTTTACAATATACATCAGGTTCTGAAGACTCTATGACATATTGTGACTTGATTAAAGAAAAATCATCATGACCTACCTTGGATTTTGGAGAACCTCCATGATGGCTTTATAGATGGCCTGCTCAGAGGAAGTCTTGGAGATGCCTACAGCTACACCCTTGTCAAGCATCTTAGTTAAGACATCATCCTGGTCAAGGAAGATGGGCATCCCCACCATGGGGACGGCATGGTAGAGAGCCTCAATGACACCATGCATCCCGCAGTGAGTGATGAAGAGCTTTATCTTTGGGTGGCCTGATAGCAAAGAATATAAGAATATAGTTAACCTTGTACTACCCAGGGAGTCATTCTAAAATGAATAAAATCACTTGGCATTAGTCAGTACAAAATAATTAGATGAGGCAAATTCATCCTAGTGGGCAGTAAACAGATAACCCACCAGTCATCACATTACATCTCACAGAACCACACTAGCACACTTGCACTCAGGACACCATTCAGCATTAAAACATTATCAACATACAATAGCAATGGCCACAAATTCAAACCACTCCAGATGCTAACATTACACAGTGGACACAGAACACCTCATACTATAATGTACTGCACGAACAATCCCTACACTACAACACAATATATCTTTTCTGAGTGACTTGTGAACCTGACTAGAGACTGCAGCCAGTTACCTGAAGGCTACAGGTCTTCTGCAAGAGAGACTAAAGGCAATGGATTAATTATAACATACTCAAACTCTTACTGCCAAAAAGCAGGGAAGAGGAGTTCCTATCTCTCGTAAGAGGACAGGAACTGTCACTGATTGAGAGAGACCTCGAACCTTGTCTGGAGGCTGAGTGTCAATCTCTCAAGGCTGCACCTCCAGATAGTGGTGAGGGTGTTCATGGGTTTTGAGGATGGGCTGCAGGGAGATGATTCTCCCTGACATCTGTTTATCATGACCATCATTTACAGGGACCCATTATTGGTCCCTCATGATAATGATTAATAATAATGAAATTGTCTTACCCAATATATCCTGTTGTGGGAGCCAACTGACTAACTTGATATTTGGTGGCATTTCCAGCAAGTCTGAGTCCATTTTCATCAGGACCTGTGATATGAAGAGCAGAAAAAATAAATAAATACTTTTCTATCCTTCTTGACAAAACACACACACACACACTCTCTCTCTCTCTCTCTTTTTCTCTCTCTCATGGGCAGAGAGCTGGGGATGTATGTGCATGTAAGGTCACAGTATTACCCATAGATAGGTCATATATGAGCTCTGAGCTCTCTTCTGGGAGGGAAATAGCTGTCGATCATGAGTCCAACATGTGATCTAAGACCATGGTAAATCACACACAATCTGTCATCACTAACGAGACCAATTTTATGAGAGTGAAGGGAGCAAGAATTTGGGTTTGGAAGATATACAGTAAATGAAGAAGTGAGGGAAGTGTTCAATCTTTTGGATTGGATATAACAAAAACTTCAGAACCTGATGGGACCTTAAACTGGATACTTAAAGAATGTAAGGAACAACTGGTGGATAAGATTCAGTCTTATTGTATGTTCATTAAAAGAAATCATAGTGCCCCTTCATTAGAAAAGGGCTAATGTGGTACCAGTTCACAAAGGTGGAAGTAACGAGACAGCACTAAATTATAAGTTGGTATTACTGACCAGCACAATTGTGAAAGATCAATGGACCAAACATATTGAAGAGATGAACATTCTGACAGATAGTCAGGCTGGATTCAGAATTGGAAGGTTGTGTGTGTCAAACCTTTTAAAACTATGCTTGAGAGTGATTGATAAGCTGCAAGAGAGAGAGTGATGGATGGACTGTGTGTATTAATACTTTGACTTATAGAATGCTTTTGATAAGGTATTTCACAGCTGACTTATGTGGAAATTGAAGCATATTAGAGGACTAAGAGGCAAACTACTCAAGTGGATGAAAGATTTTTTGAAGGGAAGATACATGAGGACAATAGTGAAGGATAAGATGTCAAAATGGAGATCAGTAATGAGCAGAATTCCTCAAGGTCCAGTGCTTGCACCAATAATATTTCTTGTCTATGTCAATGACATGATGGAACATGTAACAAGCTATGCTAACATGTTTGCTCATGATGCAAAAATCATGAAAAGAGTGAAAAACAAGGAAAACTGAAGGTTAGTGCAAAAAGATCTAGACACTGATTTTGCACTGAACCAATACTGGGAAATGAAGTTCAATACAAAAAAAAAAAAAAAAATGCAAAGTACTGGCAATGGGAAAAAAACTGCTAAATACCATCTTTAAACTATGAAGTGAACCCAAAAACAAAAGCAAAAGAGGAGAATGATTTGGGAGTGTTGATAAAAGACAGCCTGCCACTTGACAGATATATCAGCAGAATTATGGGAGAGATGCATGGACTGTTGCAAAAGATCAAAATAACTTTTCACTATATGGATGCAGAAATAATAATGATAATAATAATAAAAGAAAAAAACTCATTGAAACCCTAATCTGTCAAAGACTGGAATATGAGTCAGTGGTATGGTCCCCCACACAGAGTGAAGGGTATAAACAAGATCAAGAGAATACAAAGGGCAACAACCAAACCAGTCTGCAACCTGGCAGATCTATATGAAGAAAAACTAAAAGCACTGGGTCTGCCAAATTTGAAAGATTGAAAAGAAAGAGGGGTATAATTACAGTCCTCAGGGGATAGATTACACTAACAGAGGAGATTTCTTGTTTAAGGATAGGAGAGCTTTAAAAGGTCATGAGAACAAATAAAGACTACATGTCTAACTAATGTGAAAAAATAGTTTTCCATATAGATGTGTAAATACTTGGAATGGCTTGGAAGGTGATACAGTCCAAGCTGGAACATTAAATGAATTCAACTCTAAATATGATAAATTGGAGAGTAGGAGATGTGACATAAATGTAACCCTCACTAACCATCACCAACCATGCACATGATTCACACATATGCGAGATAGTACTCATGTTTAGCAAGACCCCCAATCTTGCAGACCTCACAAATTCCTCAATCATAAAACAGCTTGACTCAATAATGCAATAAAAGACAAATATGACGCCCCCGCAGTATCCACGACACGGAAATGCCTAATGTCACCAGGCAGATCTAATAACCCCTTTCTCATACCTAACACAATTACATTACCGTAACATCACTATATACGCCATATCTAACCCTGTTCACCAATCATATAACTTAACCCCATGCAAAGAAAGTAACATCCATATCTATGTTTTATGACTAACACATTTCCCATATGGGAACCTACAATAACATGCTTACCTAAGCATCTTTGGTACTTATAACGACAGCTGTGCCCATCATAGAATAGGACTGGCCAGGTTAAGGACCTGACAGAAGGTCTGCCTAGGTCAGGGACCTAGCAGAGGAGACTGGGGAAACTCTCTCCTTCTCTAGAGGGGAGCCTAGATGGGAAACCTTGTCACAGTTGACATCCCAATCTGTAATCCCCAGATCATATTCTTAACAAAACAAAGAAATCACCATCAAAGTATTTCTTGCCCGCATTAAGTCAACCTTTTATTTAGCAACTCTGTTACAATAACAGACATTGGTCCTTTCCTGTATACTACAATTAGGTAAATATACACACACACACAATCAATATATGTGGAAACTGGAGCATATTGGAGGACTAAGAAGTAAACTACACAAATGGATGAAAGATATTTTAAAAGGAAGATAAACGAGGAGAGTAGTAAAGGATAAGATTTCAGGGTGGAGAGCAGCAACTGTGGCATAGTGTGCTGTACAATAGTGTTGTGGTGTGCCCTGACCAGCAGTGATCCTTCTCGTACAAGGGCCCTTTCATACAACCAACAAGGGCCCTTTTCATATGGCCAGCGACGCGAGAGGGTCAAGGAGGGCCTCACATGCCAGGCGCGACCACTCTGCCACATAACGCGAATAGCTGCTCAAACAGGCACCTATTAGGAGTAAGCTGGAACGTAGGTAGAAGTGCACACATTCAGAAGCATGCCGATGTCACACTCACTTAACCGCACCCAGAGCGCATAGCTGCTGGGTAGAGTTGCAAACATACTTATACTAGGCGTGGCAACGTCCTCGCCCTGTGTAGCGAGAGACACTCTCCTTCGGAGCCCACGCCGGCAGATATCAGTTAGACTCCTTACGCGCATAACGCGCCCTCCTGTACGCATAACCTACCGATTAATAAACGCGTAAATCGTCCTACCTTGGTTTCACTGCTGCCCACTTTGTAACATGCAAACATGGCGCAGTAAGTAGGATTGGTTTTAACTTGCAACAGTGAAACATAAGCGACGATTCGTTAATCAGTGACGCGCGCGTGAACGAGTGACAGTAACGTGATGATACACGATCCGGTGGCGCTTACGTGAACGAAGTGTTGAAGGAATTAGGCGATGGTGTCCATGCTGGACTGAGTGCAGTGCCGTGCAACAGTGTGCATGCTGGACCGTGAGTACAATGCCGTGCAACAGTGTGACACGCTCTCTTAGACACGTAGCGGTGGGAACAAAGGGGTCTTTCATCCCATCCCCCCTAGATACCGAGCCCCACCCAGCCAGGGAGCATGGAAAGACGCGACTCACGGGATTCGGAGACGGGCGACGTCGACTTACCTGCCTCGCCTACGCTCACACCAAATGTGACGTTTTCGCGTGATGGTGGCGGTAACGTCGGACAGCGCGTAGCGGTGACGCAAAATGAACGGAGGGAGGACAGCGAGAAAATCTTGTAACATTTGTCACCCGCACAACATCACCGACCCCCCCCCCCCCCCTTCATCCGCCATCCACCCCGGCCCCGCCTATCACCGGAGCGCCATCAGCTCCTCAGCCACCGGGCAACCCCTCGGTCCCGCGTTCACCGCCACTGCAGGCCGATGCCCACTTCCAGTCGTTCATGTCGTGGTGCCGTGTCTGGGTCGACTATGCTACCATGGCCAGTGTTAACAGGATACCTCGTGACACCCAACTTATACAGCTCCGGTCGTGCTTGTCTCTCGCCGTTCAGGGGATACTTCGGAACTCCCTAGACATCCCCACTGTCAACTTGCTCTCGGCTGACGAGGTGGTCGACCGGCTGCAAGCCCACCTCCGGAGCGCGCGAGCCGCCGCGATCTGTTCCGATGCAGACAGGCGCAAGGCGAGTCCTTCGACAACTTATACGGCCGCGTAAAGGATAAGGCTCAGGAACCTGTGCACCGGAAACCCCGTCACTTGTGTGGAGGCCAAGCTGAAAATGGTAATACTCATGAGCGTCAGGGACGAGGAACTCGTAAAACGAATCAGCTCCCTCGCTGCAAATACGTCACTGCAGGAGGTCGTGCCCAACTGCCGCTCACACGAGTCATCGAGGGTGACAGTTTCGGATGTCCAGGATGACCCGCACGTATGCACCCCCGCCTCAGCAGCAACCCACCCCTTCCTCGAGACCCGGCGACCACCGGCGAATCCTGTAAGACGCACTCACTCCCGCCTAAACAGCCCCCCGCACCTTCCTCGCAACCCAGGGGCCCCTGCCAATCCTGGGGCCGCCGGCACGACCCTGGGAAATGCCGGGCGGCTAACAGCACCTGTCACAACTGCGGGAACAAGGGACACCGCCCTTGCACCCCGAGTGGCCTGCCAGGGACGTCCGCTGCCACGCCTGCAACAAAAAGGGTCACTGGGAGAAGTATTGTAAGACGACCAGGGGCCGGGACGAGAATCACCACGAGTCGCCAAGTCCTGGCACCACCGCCCCTTCCCCCGGGAAGGCTGGCATCCGCCGCCAGGTGTCTGACGGCTCTAATGGCTCTCCACCACCTGTCAACATCCGCAACCACTTCGGAAACGTGTCCTCGAGTTTGCTTATGTTGCCTGACATATGTGCGGACGTCACGGTGGTAGGTACTCGACACCTAGGTATGTTGGGGATACCCAGGGCCAACTTACAGCAGCCGCTCTCGGCGCCGGCGTACATGGCCGATAGATCCCAAATGCCTGCAGCAGTGGGACGCTTCCGGGCTACCTTAACGCTCGGCGACAGGGACTGCACTGCCGAGATACGGGTTCACGAGGGGGTCCAAGCCCCCCTCCTCTCCTTCGATCATTGTCGATAGTTGGCTGTTGTCCCGCCCGACTTCCCGAAGCCTATCCTGGCAGTGACATACGCGAACAAGTGCACCGAGTTAACACTACCTGTTGACAGCTCACCAGACACCGCTCACAACTCCTTCTTACGGGAATTTAGCGTCATGTTGGTCTCCAAGGATGACCTCTACATCGCCCCCCTAGGAAAGATGGTGGGTCCTCCCATGAGAATCCACCTGAGAGCCGAGGCGGTGCCCTTCGCCATTCACACGCCCAGGCCGATACCGTTCGCATTTCAGGATCAAGTGAAGGAAGAACCTGACTTAACGGTGCAGCAAGGTATCATCATGCTTGTCGGTAGGGAACCTTCGGAATGGTGTAACCTTCGGAGTGGTGCCACACGATGGTTCCTGTGGCCAAGAATGAGGGCGTAAGCATCACGGTGGACCTGAGTAAACTCAGCTCTCAGGTG
The DNA here is from genome assembly GCF_046742065.1 of Oratosquilla oratoria. Lineage (NCBI taxonomy): Eukaryota > Metazoa > Arthropoda > Malacostraca > Stomatopoda > Squillidae > Oratosquilla > Oratosquilla oratoria. The sequence goes on from NC_134777.1 coordinate 97,180,089, forward strand.
TCGCGCCTCACTCATCCTTCACCCACATCGTCAGCGGCGGCCCGCAGCGTCACCCCCTACGTGAGGTTCTTTATGACGGCGGACGCCCTTCACGTTTATTGGCAGACGGACCTTGCAGAAGGGGACCAGCACCTCACTACGTTCATCACCCATTACGGGTGGTACGGAGACCGAAGGGCTTTGTGGCCACTGGCGACACCTATTGCCTCCGTGGAGACGTGGCTCTGCAAGGCGCTGCCAACTGCGTTAAAGTGGTGGATGACATCCTCCTGTTCGACGAGGACCTCCCCTCCCACTTCCGGAGGATCCACCATATGCTCAATGGGTGCCGCAACCACGGCATTACCCTTAAGAAGGAGAAATTCACGATCGCTGCCCCCAGCGTCAGCTTCTGTGGCTACTGTCTCTCTGCCGACGGCATCTTCGCCGACGAGGACAAGGTCAGGGCCATACAGGACTTTCCCACGCCCGCCAACTTGACTGATCTACGCTCCTTTATGGGCTTGGTGAACCAACTGGCGGATTTCACCCCGGCCATAGCGGCGACGGCTCAACCATTACGCCCTCTGATTAGCCCTAAGCTATCATTCACTTGGACTCCGGATCACGCCAAGGCTTTCGCCGACGTCAAGCGAGCTCTGTCGTCGCCGCCCGTACTGGTGCCTTTCGACTCCGCCCTCCCAGTGGTACTGCAGACGGATGCGTCACGCCTCTACGGCGTCGGATATGCCCTACTCCAAGATCACGGTTAAGGGCGCTTGTGTCTCGTCCAGTCTGGCTCGCGGTTCCTGACGGACGCCGAAACCCGATACGCCACCATCGAACTAGGGATGCTTGCTGTCATTTGGGCCGCGTCCAAATGCAAACTATATCTGTTTGGATTGCCCCACTTCATAGTGTACTGTGGCATGGTGTGCTGTACAATAGTGTTGTGGTGTGCCCTGACCAGCAGTGACGCTTCTCGTACAAGGGCCCTTTCATACAACCCACAAGGCCCCTTCTTATATGGCCAGTGACGCGAGAGGGTCAAACAGGGCCTAACATGCCAGGCGCGACCACGTTGCCACATGGCCGCGAATGGGTGATCAAACAGGCACGTATTAGGAGTAAGATGGAACGTAGGTAGAAATGCACACTTTCAGAAGCATGCCGATGTCACACTCACGTAACCGCGCCCAGAGCGGGTAGCTGCTAGACAGAGTTGCAAACATACTTATAATAGGCGTGGCAACATCTTTGCCCTGTGTAGCGAAAGACGCCCACCTTCGAAGACCACACCGGCAGATACCCGTTAGACTAGGCGCATAACGCGCCCTCCTGTACGCATAACCTACCGATTTATAAACGTGTAAATCGTCCTACCTTGGTTTCACTGCTGCCCACCTTGCAACATGCAAGCAGTACCCAGCAGAGTTTCGACAAGGTGTGTTTGCACCAATAATGTTTCTTATCTATGTCATGATAAAAGGTACAAGTTATGACATCATGTTTGCAGATAATGCAAAAATCATGAAAAGAATGAAAAATGATGATAACTGGAGACTATTGCAAAAAGATCTAGACACTATTCTTGCATGGAGCCAAGAATGGAAAAATAATTTCAATACTGAAGAGCATTGGAAATGGGTAAAAAACTCATTGAAATCCTGATCTATCCAAGACTGAAACATGTGCCAGTGGTATGATCTCCATACAAAGTTTACCCCCCTGCTTCACAGGAATACAAAGGGCAGCAACCAAACTGATACCCAGCCTGGCAGATAAACCATATGAGAAAAGACTAAAAATGAGATGGGGAGTTTGGATTAGGGGGAGCAGGCAGAAGATGGAGAGATGAGATGAAGAAGTTTGCAGAAGTGACAGTGTGAAGTTTGTCAAAGTCATGTGACTCATGGAATGGTTTGAGAGAGGCCTTTGTTCAACAAAAGGATTCAAAATTGCTGATTGATAGGTTGAATGATCTTTTGACGTGTGGTTTATAAACATGAGATGATAACTTTGCTTCACCTTCTGCTTGAGTCTGCCGAGGGCATTGGCGATGTTCCTGATGATAGGCTTGGGGATATACTTCGAGTTAAAGAGGGAACCCATTGCAAAGAGGACCACCCCATCCTCCCCTGAGCTCTGCATAAACTCCTCCAGGTCCTGCAAGAAAAGGAAAACAAAATCTCAGAAAATGTAGGAACTAAGGATATTAGATAAAAGGAACAATTGGTGGGATGTAGAGAAGAGGAAAGCTGGTTTGGGAGAAGTGAAGTTTTGCATACAGACTAAAAGAATAAAGAGGATTTATTAAAAACTGCTTAGTGACAGTAATAGATAATAAGTACATATTCATACAAAAAGACACTTTCCCCCTTACAAGAGGGATGGCTATCCAAGCATGCACCCACCCTTCACCCATCCCACACCTATTTGTTGTCCCTTTTATCTTAGCATCTTGTGGATGAAGGGTCATCCCTGTTCCCTGCTCAGTGTTCAGGTCAGAAGCAATCCAGCAAGAGGCAGCACTTCCACACCAGGGCCTAAGAGCCTGAGCTAGTTTACCCCCCCCGCTTCATTACATGGTGACCCTCCCCTTTCAACCATTGAATAATATACTGTAGAGTAAGCAAGAAGAATTCCTTTTGGGTTGCATCAAATGATAAGTGGGAGTATAAAACTGGAGCATATGGAATATGGGTTTCACAAATGGTGAAATAGGAAAGTTACCATTAGAGGATAGAATGATTAGTAAGATGCTAAAATAGAAGAAAAAGAATAGTAGAATGATTGCATATAATCACTGGTGAGAAATGTAGTAACACATTTGTAAATCACAACTAACACCACAGTTGGACGAAAGAAAGAGTTGAGTAAGTGAAACTATATATTTTGATTGCTAACTGCAATCCTCTTCAGTAGTACTAGAAAAGAAAATACATCGCATGTGCAAGAGAACATATCTAAACTACCAAAAAGCAAATTGACAAAGAATACTCAGAAGATATAGAGAAAGAATTAGAATACCTTGCAATAGACCAGTACCATTACCCAGATAAAGCAATGAACAAAATACTAACTCCCATCCAGAAGGCAAGCAAAATAGACATTCCTAGAGGCACCAAGAAAATTCTGAACCCCAACCACATACAGGAAATAACCATCTCAAAGAAAGAAAAAAATGAATTAATAGATAAAATTAATTAAATAAATAGACAAATAAGTAAAATGAAAATAAATGGAAAAAGAACAACTAAAATAATTACATAGAAACACTGCAGAATAACAGAGAAGAAACTAAAAAAAACTAATAAAAGAATTTTAAAACCAGATAATGGCAAACTGGAGAGCTGTAAAAACCATTAAAGATTTCAAAATGAAACCCCCCTTCCCCAACCATGAAGTAATTGGTGCAACTCTGGGTAAAATACCATCACCAAAATAATAATGAGACATCATCTACAAGCAGTTCTTTAACCCATTCAACTCCGATGACAAGATGTCTTGTCATTTGGTCAAATAAAACAAAAAATCATAAAACACCAAACTGTTTGATCAAACACCAGAAAAATATGACGTCAATCCTCGCTTCGCTGCGAGCGAAGCGAGGATTGACGTCATATTTTTCTGGTGTTTGATCAAACAGTTTGGTGTTTTATGATTTTTTGTTTTATTTGACCAAATGACAAGACATCTTGTCATCGGAGTTGAATGGGTTAAAACAAGCTTCAAGTACACAACACTAGGAAATAGGAAAACAATTTGTAAATATAGAAAATCAACCAAAATGCTAAAACCACCCTCACTTTCACCAGTAAAGGCATAGAAGAGGCCATAAAGAAACTGAAAAACTCCCAAGCTTCAGACAGGCTCTCAAACATTCACCTTGAAAACTTTGACCAAACAGCAATAAGAACCTTAACTTGGCATTTTCAACTACTAGTTACACAGCAAAATCCCAAACATCTGGGAAAGAACTCACATAATCCCAATTTTGAAAACAAACCCCCCAAAAACCCTGTATTATACAGACCAATCTAACTACTATCCAGAATATCCATATTAATAGAAAGACTGGTAACAGGAAGAATCAATTCAGAAACACCTACCTACCCCAACCAACATGGGGTCAAGTATGGGCACTGGCATGATTGCACTCAGGACACCATTCAGCATTGAAACAGTACTAACACAAAATAGGCCTGGCCATAGATTCAAACTGTCTCAGATGCAACCACCACACAGAGGACACAGAATATCTCATAATACAATGCCCCACACTAACAATCCCTAGACAACAAACACAATACATCTTTCCTAAGTGACTTTTGGATCCACCCAGAGGCTGCTGTTGGTTACCTTGAGGACATGGGTCTTCTGCAAGAGAGACCAAGGGCAATGGATTGATTGAATGATTCATTGGAAGAAAGCATGTGTTTCCATTTTATAAATATAAAAGATACAATAGGGAATGTAATTACCGGTACTACATGTTGTATTATTGCTATTGCTTTGTACTATCATTACCATTGCTATTCCATTACTATTGTGCATGTCGACGTTCACGCCTATGTTGACTGATCTTACATAATAATAAACAGTGTGTACGAGCATCCCACGCGTATCATACCAGATTCCAGCACCCCCACCCATGTCTTTGAAAGGAGACGTGGTGGAGAACTGGAAGGATTTTGAAAACTCGTGGCACTACTACACAATTGCCACTGATCTGAACTTACAATTGAAGAACGCCGATGGATCAGATAACACTGAGGGAATGAATAAAGTGGCTGCCACTCTATGTACTGTCATGGGAACCGAGTGCCAAAAAGTTATGAATTCTCTTCCTACGCTGACAGAGCAAGACAAGAAGAATCCTGCTAGAATACTCGCCGAGCTGCAGAAGCAGTTCATACCCCAGCGGAATGTTTTGTATGAACGGTTTCTCTTCTACTCAGCCGCTCAGAGGAGCAACGAATCCGTAGACGAGTATGTGCTCCGTCTTCGTCAGCTCAGTGAATCCTGTGAGTTTGCAAACTTGAAAGACTCTCTCCTTCGTGACAGAATTGTCGTAGGTACAACGGATGAAGCAGGGAGAGAACGACTACTCCGTGAACGGCCTGTCCCAGACTTCAACAAAGTGATCGAAAGCCTCAAAGCAGCAGAAATCTCCAGAACACATAAGCAAGTAATTACAGGTAAAGTGCAAGCTGCAGTTGAGTACACAAACAAGCGGAAAGGTGCCAGTACATCTTCAACGAGGAAACTTGTGCACCAAAGACACCTCAAAGAAGATGTATGGAAACCACCGAAACCGAAACAGACAGGAAAGAAGAGAGGTGAATCTCCTTTCAAAGCATCTGGGTTTAGTCCACCAAGGTGTAGATGGTGTGAGAACACAGATGGACATTTCAGAAAAAACTGCCCAGCCAGAAATTCCAAATGTCACATATGCACACCTGTTGGCCATTATGCTTCGGCTTGCCTAAAGTTAAAACATATTCACGAGATAGAAGAGGATGATTGTGATGAAGTAGATAATTCTTTTATGTTAGGGGAAGTCAAATCTGCTAGTGAGAATTTTTGGTCAGTTGATGTGACAATAGATAGGAAAGTGACTAACTTTAAACTTGATTGTGGATCCAAAGTGACAATTGTTAGTGACAAAACACCTTGGCTTAAGAAGTGTAACCTCACAAAAGCAGATAGTGACTTCCGAGGACCAGGGGAAGTCAATCTCAATCACCTTATTAAAGGGAAAATTGTAGATGCTGTACTTGAATTAGGTGGTAGGAGACATATAGAAAATGTGTATGTTATGACAGGTCAGAGTAATAATCTTTTGTCGAAATCAGCTATAGAAGCTCTGAAACTCCTTAAACCTGCTAAAGAGGTGTACAACATAGACAAGGCAGTGAACTTCAAGGAAGAATTTCCCAAGCTCTTCAATGGACTGGGGTTACTCAAATCTACATACAGAATTTCTTTGCACGAAGATGCTACTCCTCATTGCCTGTATACCCCAAGACGGGTACCCCATCCTCTGCTACCAAAAGTAAAGAAGAAACTACAGTCCATGGTCCACCAAAAAGTCATTTCCCCTGTAACTGTACCTACAGAGTGGTGCTCAGGGATGGTTAACGTTGTTAAACCCAATGGTGATGTGAGAATTTGTGTGGATCTGACACCTCTGAATAAAGCCGTGAAGAGGGAAGTACACCCTATGGCCAGTGTAGACGAGAATCTTGCCAAGTTAAGAGGTAGTAAAGTTTTTACGAAACTTGATGCCAACTCTGGATTCTGGCAGATACCACTTGATGAAGAATCAAGGTTGCTGACAACCTTTGTGACTCCATTTGGGCGCTATTGCTTCAATCGTTTGCCTTTCGGCATTAGCTCCGCCCCAGAAATCTTCCAAAGGACCATGTCTACCATACTGGAAGGTTTAGAAGGAGTTGTTTGCCACATGGATGATATCCTCATCCATGGGCCCACACAGGAGATTCATGACAATCGAGTTCGAGAAGTATTATGTTGACTACAGGGAGCAGGAATCACCCTAAACGACAAATGTGAGTTTTCAAAAGGACACATGAAATTCCTGAGCCACATCATTTCAGAGAAAGGCATTGAAGCAGATCCAGGAAAAACCAAAGCTGTCCAAGATTTCCCAAGACCCAGGAATGTAACTGAACTGCAAAGGTTCAACGGTATGGTAAATCAGCTTGCCAAGTTCATTCCTGACCTAGCCAATGTAAATGAACCACTTCGCCAGCTTCTAAGGAAGAGTCAACAATGGTTCTGGGACCAACCACAAGAAACTGCATTTGAAACAATCAAACAGAAACTTGTGTCCACAGAGATCCTAGCCCATTACGACCCAAACAAGAAATGCATTATTGCTGCAGATGCTTGTCAAGATGGTCTTGGCGCTGTTCTTATACAAATGGATGACACAGGGCACCGTCGTCCTATTGCTTATGCTTCAAGATCACTCAGTGACACTGAGAAGAGGTATGCAGTTATTGAAAAAGAAGCTTTAGCAGCTACTTGGGCTTGTGAAAAGTTTAAGGACTATGTTTTAGGAACGGTCTTCAAGCTTGAAACAGATCACCGCCCTTTAGTGCCGTTGCTCTCAAGTACTGATTTGTCAAAACTTCCATCTAGAATTCTTCGCTTCCGTCTTCGACTAGCAAGATATTCACCAGAAGTGACATATGTACAAGGCGTTCATCAGAAAACAGCTGATGCTCTATCGCGAGCTCCTACAAGTCTTCCTTCAAAAGCTGATCTAGAGCTTATAGAAGAAGTGGAAGAAGTCAAGAAGGTAATTTTAAAGTTATCCCAGCTACAGAACGACGCCTGGGAGAGATCAAAGCAGCTCAACAAGCAGATGCCATCTGCAAACAAGTACAAGCTTATTGTCTAGATGGGTGGCCTTCAATAATGCCTTCTCAGCCACTCGTGAAACCATACTGGGAGAAGAAACAGAATTTGACAGTCAACCAAGGACTACTAATGTTTAACAACCGCATTGTTGTTCCAACCTCCCTACAGCTGGATATTCTCAATGCTTTACATGAAGGTCATTTAGGAATTACTAAGTGCCAAGGAAGAGCAAGTTACTCAGTTTGGTGGCCTCTCATCACAAAGCAGATAGAATCTATGGTTAACAAGTGCCAGATTTGTGCTAAGCTACGACCTGAACCAAAGGAATCTCTCTTACCGATGTCCTTTCCAGACAAACCTTGGAGCCGAATCGGTACAGATCTTTTTGAATTAGAGGGTAAGTCATACATCATTGCAGTTGATTATTCCAGTAGATGGTTTGAGTTCAGAGAACTGAAGAATACCACAACTATTGCAGTCACAACAGCTCTTGCAGATATTTTCTCCATACATGGAATTCCTGAAACTGTTGTATCCGATAATGGACCTCAGTACTCCAGCCAGGAGTTCAAAGAATTTGCCAAGTGTTGGGGGTTTACCCATGTTACCTCATCACCCCTACACCCACAAGCAAATGGGGAGGCAGAACGGGCAGTCCAGACAGCTAAAAACATCCTTAAAAAGAACGCTAACCCTTATTTAGGACTACTTGCCTATCGTTCAGCTCCACTTAGAAATGGTTTGACCCCAAGTGAAATACTGATGAGTAGAAAAATAAGAACAAAATTGCCAGTACTCCCTGATATGTTGAGACCAAAGGGATATAACCAAGATGACCTACTAGAAAAAGAGGAACTCTATAGAGAGAAATACTCTAAGAACTACAACAACCACCATCGTATCCAGACATTGCCAGCTCTTCAAGCAGGCGATAAGGTATACATACGAGACCAAGAACGTTATGGAGAAGTAACACAGAGACTGACTCAACCGAGATCATACAAAGTCCTGACTGATGCAGGTTCCACAATAAGAAGAAACCGACACTCTCTCATACACACAGGTGAACACAGTAAATTGCCTAACACTGAACCCAAAGAAGGGACTCCCACCCTGCTCGGTTCTTCTGATAATTCCATCCATGTCAGTGATATTCCTAAAGGTGCATCTACTTCTGTTGTTTGTCCTAGCACTAAACCTAGTGTACCTAGCCCATCACAAATTGAAGTTAGAAGGTCCGGCAGAGTGCCTAAACCCAATGTACAACCAGAAATGGTTTACTACTAATAGTGTATGTTATGTATCACAAATAATAGTATCTAATTTTGTACTTAATTCTAAAGGTTTACTCTCGTTGATATGTCATCACTATGCTTTCTTTTGCAGCCTTTTGGGGAATTACTAACTGTTACTTACTGATAAGTTTATTTTGAGATTTTGTAAACTTGAAGGGGGATGTTGTATTATTGCTATTGCTTTGTACTATCATTACCATTGCTATTCCATTACTATTGCGCATGTCGACGTTCACGCCTATGTTGACTGATCTTACATAATAATAAACAGTGTGTACGAGCATCCCACGCGTATCATTCACCCAACACTACACAGGATTATTTTATATGGCACGAGAAGTGTTCTGAGGAATTATCGGTCTGATAAAGGAATTCACAAAGGAAAAGGTGGAAAGAGTAAGGTGGTTTTATACAAAGCAGAGGATTTATGCATTATGCATTTATCCTGAAGCAAATGAGTAAAAAAGTACAATAAAAGGGGAAAAGACCTATATGTGGTGTTTTTATTTACTTGTTGATTTGTTTTATTGTATTAGCATTTTTTTCTTTATTTCAACTCTCATATACCAAAAAATTTCCTATTACCATGTTTAGTCATTGTAATTCAATGTAAGATGATTAGAACCTTTTTGAGACACATATAGAGAATGGAGGGAGGCAGGCTAGTCTAAAGAGTGAGGAAAGTGGAAGGACAGAGAAGTGGGAGAGTGTTTAAAGAGGAAGAAGATAATAATAGAGGAGGCAGATGTGCTGATGCATGACAAGGCATCTAGAGGAGGGGATACATGCAGGAGGAGGATGAAAAGAGCAAGGTGTAAATAAAAAGGTAGTATTCTGCCCCTTGTACTTTTTGAGGTTTTACATGAAGACCCAAAGGTATCTTGTATTTACCTGTGGCAATGGCTTTGGCTCCCTCAAATGCATTCCACCAATGTTGATGTATGTGGGTGGAAGAGGGCGTGGATAATCAAGGGCATAATTCGTATTAATGAGGATCCCTGAAAGGTTACTCAGGAGCTGTGGCACTGATGGGCTTTCTGGGTTAAAGGCACGTATGTATGGAGTCATAGCATAGAAGGCAACCTGCAAAATAAGGAGTATGAAAAGAGTGGTGGTCATGATGATGACAATCAAGATCTAGATACTCCCAAATATCAATTTATCAGAGAAATCACTCATAAGGCATGCAAAAGTAGCACCAACATGCCAACATTCAGGTTACCAGCCAGTACTAAAACAATACCAGCATAGCACTGGCCTGGCAACAAACATCAAATGTACATGGGAAACAGGATATGTTACATAACAAATTCTCACTCTTATTCACTCTATCTATATACCAAAGGCTTCTTCTTTCATTCTACTTCCAACCATTACCCATTTATTTCTCTTTAATCTTAGCTCCTCATGAATGAAGAGTTATAACTGTGTCCTGCCCACTGCTCAGGTCAGAAGCAATGCAGCAAAATAAAGCACGTCCACAGCAGGGCCCAATCACTAATCACTGAAGTGATTAGTGAAGTTCCACAAGGAACAGTTTTGGCCCCAATAATGTTTGCTAAATATATTAATGATATGGATAAAGGAATTGAAAGTTATATGAGCTTCTTTGCAGACAATGCAAAATTGTTGAAAAAAGTGAACACTAAAGGAGATTGTGAGATACTGCAGAGTGATCTCAATAAAGTATGGGAATGGAGTAGGAAGTGGGGGATGGAATTCAATATTAAGAAGTGTAGTATAATGGAATTTGGAAGAAGCAAAAAAAGAATAGTGGAATCATATAAACTGGGAGAGGAAGAAATAAAAAAAAAAAGTGGAAAATGAGAGGGACCTAGGAGTCATTATTATGAATAATATGTCCCCTGAGAAACATATAAACAAAATTTTTGGAGAAACTTATAATTCAATAAGATCAATCAAAGTGGCATTTACGTATACCTGGACGAAGAAATGGTGAAGAAAATACTAGTCATTTTAATATGACCAAAATTGGAGTATGCAGCAATAACGTGGTCATCAAGTACATAAAATGTATAACAAAACTTGAAAGAATACTAAGAGCAATTACGAAATTGTCATCAACGCTCTTAGAACTATCATATGAGGAGAGATTGGCAAAACTTGAGCTACAGGCATTGGAGCAAAGAAGAGAGGAGACTTGATAACTATTTATAGAATCATGAAAAGCATGGAAACTATTGATAGAGAGGATCTAATAAAATGGGATGGTAGAGATACAAGAGGACATGGAAAGAAAATAAAAATAGGCAATTATTGAAGAGACCTGAAAAAGAACAGCTTTCCCCACAAGATAATAGACGTTTGGAACAAGTTAGATGAAAATGTGGTGCGTACAATAACGATACACGAATTTAAAAACAGACTAGATAAAATGAGATATGGAGATGGGACACCATGAGCATAGCTCCCCTTCCCGTAAAATACAACTAGGTAAGTACATGAATTTGAGGCTAGGTATGATAAACTGGAGAGTAGGAGACAGGACCCAATAAATGTTGCTCCTTTCCTAAAGATTGCAAAAGGTGAATGTTGTTCGCCCTTCGAAGTTGAAGATGGCCATGACATTGCCTTTTATTTTTGTTTTTCTTGTCTTCATTTGATTTGATTTTATTTATTCAATTTTTGTTTTTTGTTTTCTTGTCTTCATTTTATTTTATTTTATTTATCTATTTATTCTATCTTATTTATTATTATTATTATTATTTTTTTTTTTAGGAAGTATGCTTCCGAAGGTGGCTGACCAGACCTATCCGGGCCATAGAGCCCCTCCCACATGTAGGGCAAAAGTGGGTAGGAGCCCTGGTGTTTGTGTCAGATGTCCTGGCCTTTCTTGCCTGACGCTTCTGCTCGGCCTGATGGAGGCGCTGCTGTTCCACTGTGCAGTCCCCTGCAGCGACAGCGCTGCGCCAGGTGGGGCGATCGCCAGCGAGTGACTCCCAGGTTTCCGTGCTGATGCTGAAATCCTTGAGTGTGACCCTCAGACGGTCCTTAAGGCGCTTTTTCTGTGCACCTACTTTTCGCTTTCCATGGGAAAGTTCGCCATAGAGGAACTGCTTTGGGATGCGGTTGTCTGGCATTCGGGAGACGTGTCCTGTCCACCTTAATTGAGCCTTGCGCATGGTGGTGATGACGCTAGGAATGTCTGCTTTCTTAAAGACCTCCGTGTCGGGGACTTTGTCCTGCCAGCGGATGTGTAGGAGGTTGCGGAGGCATCTGAGATGGAAGTGGTTGATCTGCCTTTCATGCCTTAGGTATGCTGTCCAGGTTTCGCTGCCATAAAGAAGGGTGGTGATGACGACTGTTCGATAGACTTTCAGCTTTGTCTCGAGACTGATTCCATGCCTCTCCCAGACATTCTTCCTCAGTCTCCCAAAGGTGCTGGTTGCTTTGGAGATTCTATTATTGATCTCCGCATCAATGGTAGGACTGCAAGAGAGGAGACTGCCCAGGTATGTGAAGGTGTCAACCGCCTGGAGAGAGTGTCCGTTCACCTGGATCTGTGGCTCCTGGTACTGTTTCCCTGGCGCTGGCTGGTACATCACCTCTGTCTTCTTGGTGCTGATGGTAAGACCGAAATTATCACAGGCTGAGGAAGACATGTCCATATGTTGTTGCATCTCCTGCTCATCACTGGCATTAAGTGCACAGTCGTCGGCAAACAGGAAGTCTCTGACAACAGTTTCCTTCACTTTCGTGATGGCTTGCAGCCTTCTTAGGTTGAACAGTTTTCTGTCATATCTGTATCTGATACTGATGCCGGACTCGCAGTTTCTGAAGGCGTCAGACAGCATCGCCGAAAATATAATGATGAATAAAGTCGGGGCCAGGACACAGCATTGTTTGACTCCGTTGGTAACTGGGAAGGCTTCAGATGGCTCGCCGTCATCTAGAACCCTGGCTGTCATTCCATCGTGAAACTGAGGGACGATTGCTATGAACTTGCGGAGGCAGCCAAATTTTGCCATGATGTCCCAGAGCCCTGCTCGGCTGACCGTGTCGAAGGCCTTGGTCAAGTCAACAAAGGTTGTGTAGAGGTCGCGATATTGCTCGATGCATTTCTCCTGGAGTTGACGGGCAGCAAAGATCATGTCGATGGTCCCTCGACCTGCACGGAAGCCGCACTGACTTTCAGGGAGGAGACCAGAGTTCTCCAGGTGTTCCAACAAGCGGTTGAGAAGGACACGAGCCAGGATCTTGCCTGCTATGGATAGGAGGGAGATTCCTCGATGGTTGTCGCAGGATTGGCGATTTCCTTTACGCTTGTAGATGTGGACAATTGTGGCATCTCTGAACTCTTGTGGGAGTTGCTCTTTGTTCCACATGGACTGGTACAGGCTGGTGAGCTGGCTGACAATGACTGGTTCGCCTGACTTATAGACTTCCGCAGGTATGGCATCAGAGCCTGGGGTTTTACCAGTGGACATTTGCTTGATCGCTTGGCGTACTTCGTTTTCTGAGGGTCATCAAGGTCGTTGTTTGTAGGCACCTGGGGGAACCGTGCAATGGCTTCATCGTTGATTTGAGTTGGTCGGTTGAGCACGCTGTTAAAGTGTTCTGCCTATCTCTCCAGAATTAAATTCTTCTCTGTCACAAGGTACTGCCATCAGCACTGAGGAGGGGAGACGATCCAGAAGACTGAGGTCCATAGATAGCTTTCAGAGCGTCATAGAATCTTTTTGTGTCATGCCTGTCGGCATAACCTTGGATCTCATCGGCCTTGGCACTGAGCCAGGAATCTTGCATGTGACGTAGCTCTGTTTGCACTTTACTGCGTATTTTGGTAAACGCTGCTTTCTTCGCAGTACAGGAGGGGTCATTCTGGTGGGCCCGGAGCGGGCGATGCTTCTCTTCAAGCAGTTTTTGGATTTCTGCATTATTTTCGTCGAACCAGTCTTGATGATTTCTGGTGGCGGGGCATAAGGATTCGAGGGCAGCAGAGTGAGTTGCGTCCCTGAAGGATGCCCACTGATCCTCGATGCTGGACTGGTTGATTTGAAAATTGGAGAATTTGTTTTGCGAGAGTTTCTGGAAACAATGTTCCTTCTCTGTGTTCTTAAAGGCTGTGATGTTCAGTTTCTTCATGACTCTCTGGCCCTGTGGTCTTCTCTTGGGCTGAATGTGAAAGTTCATCTTTGAGATTATCAGGCGGTGGTCCGTCCAGCATTCGGCGCCACACATGGCATTGGTCACTCTCACATCCCGCATGTTCTTTGCCCTCACGATGACATAGTCAATCAGATATCAATGCTTAGAGCGTGGATGTATCCAGGATGTCTTGCTCCGGGTCGGTAAGCGAAACATGGTGTTGATGATGGCAAGGTCATGAGCAGCACATGTTCTGAGAAGGAGGTGCCCATTGCTGTTGCATTTTCCGATGCCATGTTTACCGAGGATGCGGTGCCAGGCGTGGTAATCGGCCCGAACACGAGCGTGAATACAATAAAAAAAAATACATGATCTCAGTGGTGTGGTAGTGCCATGCTCACCTGCTAATTCACCAATCTGAGATCAGGGCTTAAGACTTCAGTATCCGTATATTACAAGCCAAGACTCCAACTCTGGTAGGCATGGAGCTGGGTGTATGTGTGTGTTTGTCAGGTCAAAGTATCACTCATAGATTGAGCCATATATAACTATGAACTCTCATTCAAGAGAGTAATAGCTGTGATACAAGATTGTGGTGAATTACTCACAAAATGCTCTTGAATATAAGAGTGACATTTCATTATGTGGATAACATGAAAAAAAAAATGAAAGTCTGATCCACCCCAGATTGGAATATGTGGTAGAAGGATATAAGAGAGAATACAGAGAGTGACAACCAGAGTGATCACAAGTCTGGCAGATAAGACATGTGAGGAGAGACTAGAAAAACTGGGGCTATCCACATTAATTAGCTAAGAGAGAGAGGATATGATGATATTTAAACTCTTCAATATGAGTCAAATATTCATATGTACATCAAGTTGCCTGATATATGATGATGCATCAGAATACACGAATTACGAAATATAAATTTACTGCTGTTATACTCGTTCTCTTTCACCCTGAATAAATATAACATCACAGAAAATGTGATGTTCACAGAATACAGGGGTCACTCAGCTACAACTACAAAATAAATATAATCAGGAAGCCAATGCCGGCAGTCTTGTATGCCCCACTCACAGCTACGCATACATAGGCGTCCTTATATTCAAGAGGTTAAAACAGAAAAAGAAACAGAAATAATGGACAGGGAGGATCTGTTAATAAGGGATGAAAGAGCAACAAAAAGACATGACAAAAAAAAAAAAAAAAAAAAAAAAAAAAATTGTCTTAAGGATACTATAAAACATTGCTTTCCACGCTGATGAATCAATTAATCTAATCAACATTAGAATAAATAATCAAGGCCAGCAACAAAGATTGATAAATGAAGATATTGTATAGATATGGGGCCCTATGAACAAAGCTCCAACCCTTTATACTATAATAAGGTGAATACATGAATGCATGCAATGACAATCACCTCCTTACTCGCAAAATTGCTGTGCTAAGGGTAACGAATCCCAAGTTCTTGAGCCTCTGGAAGAAGTTCATATTATCGGTGTTCCCTGAGATAAGGGTGGGCACTGCTGAGGGCGGGTTAAACACAGTTGTGTAGTCTGCCTCACCCCCGGCAAAGGAGAAGGCCCAGTACCCGATGGAGGGAATACCTGTGAAAATATTTTGAAAAGAATAATGGGTCATATATCTTAAAGAGATTAGTATTTTGATGTCAATTTATCTTCAGATCTGGAAGGTCATGTGGGTCTATCTTATTAAGCTTTTACTCAAGAGCAATTGATGTGCAGCAAGTGAGGGAGGATTACAAACATTGCTCCTTTACCGTATACTACAATTAAGTAAATGCATTTAGATAAATACACACCTTACTCTGAAACTTACCATAGGCATCTGTAATGGCCAGGCTACACTCATTGGTAGCAAGATCGACTAAAGCCACATCGAATCCTGCCTCCCGAATCTCTTGAAGGAGGTCCTCCTGGGCAAAGAGTGTTTTACAGAAGGCCAGTAATGAAGTAAGCCCCTCCATGGGCAGTCTGGCAATTGATGGGGAGAGTCCCACATTCCAAAATTCTGTCAAGGGAGGGAAAGCTCTGGAGGGAGGGGGCAGGTAAAAGAAAACAGAAAGTCAGGTGCATGGCAATCCTTTTTTAATCTTTTTTTTTTATTTTTCTGTTACAAATAGTACCATAAATGGCATTTGGCAGTTGTGTCTGGAATGCTGATAGGATGTACCATACCTGTCACAAATAATTGTATGTCTGTGGGTGTATTTACCTAGTATCTTACGGGAAGGGGAGCTGCGCTCGTGGTGTCCCGTCTTCATATCTTGTTTTACCTAGACTGTTTTTTAAATTTGTGTATCGTTTTTGCACACACCACATTCTCATCTAACCTGTTCCAAACATCTATTATCCGGTGGGGAAAGCTGTCCTTTTTCAGGTCTCTTCTATAATTGCCTTCTTGATTTTCTTTCCATCTCCTCTTGTATCTCTACCATCCCATTTTATTAGATCCTCTCTATCAATAATTTCCATGCCTTTCATGATTCTATAAATAGTTATCAAGACTCCTCTCTTCTTTGCTCCAATGTCTGTAGCTCAATTTTTGCCAGCCTCTCCCCATATCATAGTTCTGAAAGCGTTGGTGCTAATTTTGTAATTGCTCTTTGTATTCTTTCAAGTTTTGTTATACATTTTTTTTGTACTTGGTGACCACATTGTTGCTGCATATTCCAATCTTGGTCTTATCAAAGTGATTAGTGTTTTCTTCACCATTTCTTCATCCAGGTATGTAAATGCCACTTTGACTGTTCTTATTAAATTATAAGTTTATCCAAAAATCTTATTTATATGTTTCTCAGGTGACATATTCATAATAATGACTCCCAGGCCCTTCTCATTTTCAACTTTTTTATTCCTTCTTCTCCCAATTTATATGAACCTATTATTCTTTTTTTGCTTTTTCCAAACATACTCCACTCCCATACTTTATTGAGATCACTCTGAGATCACTCACAATCTTCTTCCCTGTTTACTTTTTTTAATAGTTTTGCATCATCTGCAAAGAAGCTCATATAACTTTCAATTTCTTCATCCATATCATTAATATATATAGCAAACATTATTGGGGCCAGAACTGTTCCTTGTGGAACACCACTTATTACTTCATCCCAAATTGAGTGTTTGTCTCTTATCACTACTCTCATTTTTCTTTCTTGCAAAAAGTCTTCCATCCATTTAAGCAGTTTGCCCTGTATTCCTCCTTCAGTTTCTAATTTCTTAAGCAACTTCTTATGTGGTACTTTGTCAAAAGCTTTTTTTAGGTCTAGAAATGCACAATCACCCCATCCATCTCTTTCTTGTATTATATCTATTAGCCTCGAATAGAAACATATTAGATTGGTGATGCAAGGTCTTCCTTGTCTGAATCCAAATTGCCTTGGATTTTGCACATTGTTTTTTTCCAAATACTTTACCCATCTACTTTTGACAATTGTTTCACAAATTTTTGCTATTGTACTTGTTAGATAGACTGGTCTATAGTTGGTAGGGTCTTCTTTATTTCCCCTTTTATATAAAGGTACTATATTTGCTCTTTTCCAATCTTCTGGAACTTTTCCTTCTTTCAAGGAACTGTTTATTATGCTATGTATTTTGTCTGCCAGTTCATTCCTGCATTCTTTCAAAATCCAGTTTGCTATTTCATCTGTTCCATGCGATTTTCTGACATCAAGATTACTCAAGTGTTTCATTATTTCATTCTTTGTTACTTCTATTTCTTTCATAGGGGGGACTTTCTCTTCCCATTCAATTTCTCCAGGTTGTATGTTCTCCCTTGTAAACACCGATTTAAAATGCTTGTTCATAATTTCTGCCATTTCTATTTCCTCTGTGTATTCAACTCCTCCTTGTCTTAATTTATCTAACTCTTGTTTGTTTTTCAGTTTGTTGTTTACAAATCTGTAAAATAGTTTTGGTTGATCTTTACATTTTTCAATGACATCTTTTTCATATTTTCTCTTTTTCTCTCTGCACACTTGTACATATTCATTTCTATAACAAGTATATATTTTCCATTTTCAGGTGTTTTGTCTTTCTTCCATTTGGTCCAGGCTTTATTTCTTTTGTCTTTTAACTCCCTACAACTTTTGTTGTACCAGCACTTTACATATTCTTTTTCTTGTTTTTGTCTTGGGACATATTTTTCCACTCCTTTTTTATACATTTTTGTCAAAATATTCCATTTCTCTTCCACTGTTGTTTCCTCATTGTATATTCTTTCCCAGTTTTCTTTTTGAAAGAATTCTCTTATTTTATAAAAATTTGTTTTTTTTTTCATACATCATTCTTCCTTTCTATATTGTTCATTTCTTTCCATGTAATTTTCCTCGTTTAGTTCCAGTTCGATCAATATGTGGTCACTTTTACTTATTTGTGTCTTATATTCAATCTTTTCCACTATTCTAGGTTCAGATGTGATTATTAAGTCTAGTCTCGATGGTTCTTCATTTCTATACCTAGTGTTCTCTTGTATCCATTGTGTCATTGTATGGTCAATAATTATCTCGAATAGAACATTTCACCATGAGTCGTCTCCACCCTTTACTGTCATCTCTTCCCAGCAGACTTCTTTGCAGTTAAAGTCGCCCATCATAACTATTCTTCCTCCATCTTCCATTATCTTATTTAATGTTATCCTTGTGTCTTCTAACATACTTTTATGTTCACTCTCTTCCCACGATGCTGTTTTTGGGGGCACATAATTTATCACAAACTTTCTGCTCTTTTTATCTCTGTCTTCCATTTCGATCATAATCATCTCTACTGTATTCTTTCCATATGTGACACTCCTCAAGTTTATATCTTTCTTAGTCAGGAACATAACTCCACCCCCTTGTTTTGTCTCTCTGTTTCTAATCCAATAATTATATGCATCATATCCTACACTGTTGGGTGGTAGTGGACCTTTTAATTTTATCTCTACAATTCCCATTACGTCCGGTTCTTTTTCCTTCAGATAATCATTCAGTTCATTCAGTCCTGTTATTAATCCATCTATATTTGTGTAAGACACTCTTAAAATTTTCTGCTACTTCCATTGTATTTTCTGTTGCCATTTTGTTTTTCTCTGGTATGGTCCATCTCCTCACTTTCATATTCACTACTCTGCAATAGAATTTATCTTTTTCTGTCTCTGTTCTGTTCTTGTTTTTTTTTTCTTAGCTTCATGTCTTTTCATTTTTTCCTCCTCTCTTTCCTTTCTATTCATTTCTCTTCTTATCCATACCTGTTTATATTGTTTACTATTTGCTAGTTTCCCTGTTTTTGCTAAGATATCCTCTGCTGTCGATTGTGACCTGAATTTGATCTTAATTGGTCTGGTCTTATCTGTACTATATTTTCCGAGTCTATAAATCTCTTCAATTTGTTTCATGATTTCAGGTTCATCTTCCTGAACTAATTCTAGTAAACTGCTTACTTTTTCTTTTTACTCTTTGATTCTTGTGGTTCTATTAAGGTTATGTTTCTCTTTCATTCCTAATATAATTATAAGTTTCTTTTTATCTGCTAAGTCTCTTACTATATTCTCCTTCTGTCTCATCACTTTAATAACTGAGTCTTCAGTTTGTTCTTTCATTTGCTGTTTTATTATGTCAGTAAAAGCAACTTTACTGTTCTCTTGGATTTTTTTCCAACCCTGTGCTTCTTTTGCTATGGACTCTTTATTCTCTTTGTTCTTCTTTAATTCCTCATTCTCCTCTTTTACTTCTTTTAACTGTCTTTTTAATTCTTCTATTTCTTTAGTTAGGTTTTTGTTCACCTTCTCTAATTCTTCCAATTTGTCAACTCTCTGCGCAATCTCTGCCATTTTATCGAACCTTATCTCCCAATGTTCGGTCATTTTCTCAAGTTTTTCCTCTAGTCTTGCTAATCGGGGGAGGTTGGTATCCCCCCCCCTCATTAAATCCCTGGAAATTATTATCCTCACCTTCCATTGTGCTGCTCTTATCTATATTTCTAATCTTTACATTTTTGTTAATCCCGTCATCACCAAAATCATCGGTCCTTCGCTTGTTTACAAGACGCCTGGTCTCCTGGACCAAGTCCTCCCCTTCTTCATTTCCTTCCATTTCCCTCAGTAATCCCTCCCCTTCTCCTTTTTCCTCACCTTCCCACTACACCACGAGCTTTCCCCTTCCCTGTAAATACAATAAGGTACTTCCTTGACGTTGAGATCCACGAAAATTTCACTTTTTCTTCGGAACTCCAATCTTCGCCGTCCATCCGACGAATGTGTGTGTGTGTGTGATATGATGTCACATCATGCTTACCTTGCACGTTCTTCTTGGGTGAGGAAGGAGAGTGAACCATCTGAATTGTTGATGGCCAGTATGTGTTCTGTAATGTTTGGATGAGTTTCCAATTGAAGTTCGTGTATGTCCAGCCATCTTACCACCGTAACCTGTGATATAATGCAAATAAATGCTGAGGTATCCAGGAAAAAATATTTTAGTCTTTCATTAGGCCCAATGACCCCCTATAGTCATACAGTGGACCCCTGCCTATCCGCGACTCGCCATTCGCGACATCGCATATCCACGTTACCGTTACTACTTGAAACCTTAAAAAATCTAATTTGAACCTTAAAAAATTATTATTATTTTATTTGCAATTATTAATTAAAAAGAGCAAAATAGCAATATACAAAACATTAACTATTATAAAATCTAAAAGTAAACAATAAAAATGTGGCGTGGGATGTCAGCATCTCCAGAATCAATGGTTCTGGCTGCGGTATTAGCTGGGGATTTGAAAGTGGCCAATCGGGATTTAAGATTCAATTAATCTTTCATTATTGGCGAGTACCAGAGCCCTTACATGCCTAAATGCCGTCCCGGAACAAAGTTCTCAGTGACGCTGCTCCGGGGCAAAGTCTTCAGAGACGCCCTCCCCCGTGGGAGTAATACTTCACTCAAAAAAAAAAAAAAAAAAAAAAAAAAAAAAAAAAAAAAAAAAAAAAAAAAAAAAAAAAAAAAAAAAAAAAAAAAAAAAAAAAAAAAAAAATACAACATCATCCCTTCCCACCTCAACCCCTCACTGCCTATTTTATTGGCTTGCGAATTATTTGAATGGATTAAAAAAAAATTGTATTTAATGTTCCTATTGCAGAAAGGATAAGGGAAAATATGACATGTTTTATTTATTCTACCGTAAAATTCGTCGATTACGGTAAAATATTCAGTGCTTCTTTGACCTTTTCTTATCATTATTTTGTCAGCCTCGTGGACGGCAAGTCCTTAAAAGTGCCGCCCCGGGGCATATGCGCCCCCCCTGCGCCTCAATTGAGGGCCCTGGTGAGTACAGGTCTTACTATAATCTTATCAAATCTTATTATTATACTTAAAAGAATAACTATAAAAATGGAGCATTAAAATTAATTTCCATCATAAAACAATTTAAAAATGTTATGACATGATTTGTACCGTTCTCCGTAATTTTTCGCTATTCGCAAGGGGTCTTAGAACATAACCCTCGTGAATGCCAGGGGATCACTGTATACGAAAAGGAAAGAAAGAAGAAAAGAAATATGGCAGTTATTATCGTTATTGTTATAATTATCATTATTATTATAATTATCATTACTATTATTATCATTATTATCGGTGAGGAATTACAAGGTCAGCAGACTGAGCAGGGATCAGAACATGCATATAATGGTCCCAAAAGGTTGACTTGAGAGGGCTTATAGAGACAAAAGACAGGCCACAGTGGATCTATGGAGACTAAAGGCTGGGAGGATCTATGAAGCCTAAGAGGGGTGTACACGATCTAACGGTTCGTCGAATGCGGTTCGACAGACACGTGTTTAAAGTGATGTGTGAACGTGTGGACGGGGTATTTGGTTGTCGAACACGTGAGGAGCCACAGAAAAGAATGTCTGGAAGGATCTGTAAAGGCGAAAGACTGACCTGATGTCCTCTTTTAACGAGCTCCATGGAGAGGGATCTGAGTGTGAGGACATGGGACACTGCATACATGGGGTGCAGGACGAGCACTTTCCCGCTCTCTACCAGGCCGAAAACACACGCCACACAAAGAAAACGAAACCAGGGCGGCACCCACATGACTGGCGGTGTTCACTGCAAGAAAGATATTAGGGAATCTAGTGCTTTGGCGGACTGGGTCTAAAATTTTTATTGAGAAGACTTGTAAAAAGGTCCACTTAATTCCAAAATGTATTCAGAGTAATTAAATAAAAGTCAAGGTTTTAGGCAAATAAAGTGTTACATCTATCTAATATTGTTGTATATATTTATGTTAATAAGTGCTTAATACAAATACTAAAAAATTTCAATACTCTTCTTAGAATCTACGCAATTTTTTCGGTTATTTCTAAAGTGATGGACTATCACTTTGGGACTCCACTGGGAAATTCCCCGGTAGCCCAGTGGGCCAGTTCGTCACTGATCTCGTGAGATCTCAGCATGTCTGGCATTTACTTTTTTCCTCTTCCTAACCCCACCCCTTTCTCTCTTGCTCACATACACAGCTTGCTGGTGTAGAGGTTTACGTGTTGGTCTGCCAGCACAGAGGAACCGTGATCAAGCCTTGATCAGACAGTGAAAACCATCACAGGACTGAAAGTTGTCAGTCCCCTTTGAATAAGGGGATGGTGTGTAAGGTCACAGTATTACTATAGATGGGGCTTTATGAACTATGACACTCTCATTCAGGAGGGTAATAGCGGTCGATCACAAATGTATAACGTCATCCGGGACCATGATCAATCACATACACACACAATCACCATCACTGTCATAATCCACAATCACAATTTTGGGCCCCCCTCCCCTTAAATGTATTATACAAAATCTGAACAGTTTGATGTTTTATTGAAACATCAGAATGCATTAATGGTACAATACATATGCTTATACAAGTTTCCGAGATTCCCATAAATCATAATGTGGGTTGGTGCTCATCATGGGACAGATCTATCAGGTTTGTGGGCCCCTCAGTGCTTGGAGCCCTACGCCATGGCGTACTTGGGGTATAGGATAATCCGGCCCTGATCACAAGTACCACCACTAGTGCTGGACAAATACCGCTAATTTCAATATCGAAATTATTGGTGAACAACAGTACAGTTACCGAAATTACCGACAGTTTACCGGTAAAAGACTCGTGAGGTAGTAGTGACGTCACAAGTTCGAGTCGAGTTCGAAAAATCAATGTTTTTGTCCTTTAATAAGCTATATCTCTGGTTCTATTTTACATATTGTTTTTATTGTTATGTCATTGTAAAGGGAAAAGGTCATACTTTAATTGGTGCTACTATAGTATGCTATCTAGTATCTACCACGCGACTGAGTGAATGGAGGCCCTCCATTCACTCACTCGCGCGGTAGATACTAGATAGCATACTATAGTAGCACCAATTAAAGTATGACCTTTTCCCTTTACAATGACATAACAATAAAAACAATATGTAAAATAGAACCAGAGATATAGCTTATTAAAGGACAAAAACATTGATTTTTCGAACTCGACTCGAACTTGTGACGTCACTACTACCTCACGAGTCTTTTACCGGTAAACTGTCGGTAATTTCGGTAACTGTATTGTTGTTCACCAATAATTTCGATATTGAAATTAGCGGTATTTGCCCAGCACTAACAATCAGGTGAATACAGTTAGGTTCATACACACACGCAAAGAGTGAACAACGTATTTGGTGATATCCGAGATGTACAGAGAACCTCTGGTAGGAGAAGACCAAGTCCGCCCTGAACCTGACCAGACGTTCACTCCATGTTCTCAAGCGGATCGACCCCCTTTGGTGGAGCCCTTAGCGACCTTCAGGGCCTTCGGTCGGAGTGGAAGGGCGTGGGCGAGCACATAGCCGCCCTTGAAGAGCAGAATAGGCTCTTGACTGCCCAGCTGGAGGCTGAACGCCTTCAGCGAGAGGAGCTTCAGCAACGGCTCGAAGAGGAACAGATGGCGGAGATGAAGCTCCAAAGGATCGCGAGGAAGATGCACGACGCCTGCATCCAACGACTTCGAAGAAAGCAGCAGCGTCGTGCCTCGAGCTGGAAGCTGGAAAAAGCGATCCTGCTCGAAGAAATCGCCGTCTACAAGAATCAGCTGTTCAAAGCCAAGGAAAACCGGCTTGAACAGTTGAAAGCCACGATGGAGGGTAAGTTTGAGGTCATTACGAAGGAAAACCTCATTCTTCAGGATATGGTGCGAGGACTTGCAGCGAAGATTGAAATGCAGGGGGAGGAGATCAGAAAATTGCGCCAGAAAGAGAGCCCAGGGCTGAAAATACCCCCACCGGCGCCTCCTCTCCCTCCTGCAGCCTGCATTCCACCCCCACCACCGCCTCCCCCTCCAGGGCCGAAGAACAGCCCTTCATCATCGAAGGAGGCCCCAATGATTGCGCAAGTGGACACGAGGACCCTCCTCATGGAAGAAATAAGAAGAGGAGTGAAACTGCGGTCCACAATAAAGGAAAGCGCAAAAGAGCCCAAAAAGGAAGATAACGCTCCAACGAGATCGACAGGAGCTATCAATATACCTCCGCCACCTCCTCCGCCACTACCTCCAGCGCCGTCTACAGTCACAAATAGACCGACGGCGCTTGTAGGGCCAAGGAAAGCTCCAGAGAAAGCCCAGGCTGATGCCCATGCCCTCCTAATGGAGGAGATTCTTAAGGGCATCAATCTTCGTTCGTATGACCCTTCGAAGAGGACAAACCCTGAGGGAAACACAAAGCTTCTGCCAGTGGCAGCAGAAGCTTCAAACTCGCCTTAGGGTCTGGGAAAGCCCATCGACATCGCCCAGAAAGAAGAGAAAACAATGCCCAAAAAGAGCTCTGAGGAGGATTCTGTAACACCTCCTCAGAAAGGTCTAACCACAGACCCGCGGGCCCTTCTAATGGAAGAGATTAGGGCTGGGGTCCAATTGAGACCCACCCCATGCGCCAAGAAAAAGGACCCTCCTGAGGATGGGCAGCCCAAGGACATTGCCCAGGTCCTGGCGCGGGCTCTCACGGCCCGTGCGGCCTTTATTCAAGACAGCTCCGAAGATGAGTCCCAATCGGACGAGGATGAAGACCTCTGGGACTAAACGGCGATTTCTTTCTTCCAAAGGAGCCATTTCGAAGTAAAGGGCGAATCTTATTTCGAAAATGAATAATTCGGAAGCAAAAAAAGCCCTCTTTTAAGTTGAAAATGTTTATTGCCCTTTAGACATAGCCCTAGGACAAATAAACGATACAACATAACAAATTGGATATCTTAAAGTCATAAGCCCAGTGATATGGTATTTGGTATGTGCGATACAACCGCTCATAGTACCTTAGACAGAAGCCCAGAAAAATAATTGAAGAAAGCAATTAAATCTTAACGAGACAATAGATTAATTATTTTGAATATGAAAGTGGTTAGACGATCCTTAGCCCTATCCAGTGCAGAAGAAAGTTAAATTAGCCCAATAAAAAGCCATACACGTTTGCGTGTGTGTGTGTGCGTGTGTTTACCTATATATGTCCCTGTGAGTACTCATTATTGGTTATTTTCATCTTTGTGAGTCCTTACAATTAGTCTCGTTCAATTCTCTGAATATTCACAATGGGTTGTTTTGGACTCTGGGAGTACCCACGGTTGGTAAATTTGAACCCTCTCATTGCTCACAACTAATTTCTTTGAATCCAGAAAGTATTTGGCCAATTACAGCTAAGTATTCATAATTGGTCAACTAGAACCCTCTAGATACTTAAATTTGGTCACTCTGAACCTTCTCAGTACACACAAATGGTTGCTTGAAATACACAGATTGCTCAAGGTAACATCACCCTTGACAACATCCTCAAATGGGTATAATTCAATCTTTGTGTATATTCTTCAAGTTTAGATATATCTATTGGTCTTCCTCTTGTGAACACACACGCATACACACAAACACACACACACACACACACTTTCAACGAACGGACGGCTTGACGAACGCTCTGAAGAAAAGTGCAGATTGTGGATACCAACGCAAAGAGAAGTGCCTTTTTGTGTTTGCAGGGGGGGGGGAAATTGCTCGTGAGGCAGTAGGTAAGTAGGAAAAGAGGAGAAGGGGAGGGATTGCTGGGGAAATGGAAGGAAATGAGGATGTGGAGGACTTGGCCCAGGCAGACGGGCGTAAGGTCAACATGAAACGACCACCGGATGACGAAATGGCAAATAAAAATGTAAAGATTAGAAGTATAGAGAGGAGAAATACAGTAGAAAGTGACGAGAATATGTTCCAGGGATTTAAAGAGGGTGGGGGGGACACAACCCCCCCCCCCCGACTGATAAGACTAGAGGAGAGAGTTGATAAGGTGATCGAGGACTTGGAACGTAAGTTAGGTAAGGTAGACTCCATCTTCCAGAGAATTGAAAGATTGGAACAACTAGAGAAGGCTAACAGAAACTTAACTGAAGAAGTAGAGGACCTAAAAAGACAGTTAGGAAATGTAAAGGAGGAGAATGAGAAATTGAAGAAGAATAGTAATGAAAACAGTGAGAAAATAGCTACAGAAGCTAAAAATTGGAGAATAACTCAAGAAGGGAATAAGGTTTCATTCACTGACATAGTCAAACAGCAATTGAAAGAACATAATGAAGACTCAGTTATTAAAGTGATGAGACAGAAGGAGAATATAGTAAGAGAATTAGCTGACAAAAAGAAATGTATAATTATATTAGGAATGGAAGAGAAACATAACCCAGATAGAACCGCAAGAATCAAGGAGGAAAATGAAAGGGTAAGCAGTTTATTAAAATTAGTCCAGGAAGATGAACCAGAAATTATAAAGGAAATTGAGGAAAAATTCAGACTCGGAAAATATAGTACAGATAAGACCAGACCAATTAAGATTAAATTCAGGTCACAAACAACGGCAGAGAAAATTCTATCCAAGACAGGGAAACTAGCAACAAATGATCAATATAAAAAGGTATGGATAAAAAGAGAAATGAATAAGGAGGAAAGAGAGGCAGAAAAGCAGAAAAGAATTGAAGCTAAGGCAAAAAACGAGGAAAGAACGGAGTCAGAGAAAGAGAGATTCTATTGGAGAGTAGTGAACATGAAAATAAAGCAGTTCGACATACTAAAGAAAAACATAAGGGAAACAGAGAACACAATGGAAGTGGCAGAAAACTAAGAGTGTCTTACACAAATATAGATGGATTGATAACAGGATTGAATGAACTGAATGATTATTTGAAAGAAAAAGAACCGGACATAATGGGAATTGTAGAAACAAAATTAAAAGGCCCACTACCACCCAACAGTGTAGGACATGATACATACAATTATTGGATTAGAAACAGAGAGAAAAAACAAGGGGGTGGAGTTATGTTCCTGACAAAAAAGGATATAAACGTGAAAGGTGTCATATATGGAAAGAATACAGTAGAGATGATTATGATAGAAGTGGAAGACCGAGATAAGAAGAGCAGAAAATTTGTGATCAATTATGTGCCTCCGAAAACAGCCTCATGGGAGGAGAGTGAACATAAAAGTATGTTAGAGGACACAAAGATAGCATTAACTAAAATAATGGAAGACGGAGGAAGAATAGTTATGATGGGCGACTTTAATTGCAAAGAAATCTGCTGGGAAGAAATGACAGTAAAGAGTGGTGATGACTCATGGGGAAATGCTCTACTTGAGATGATTACTGACCATTCAATGACACAATGGATACAAGAGAACACTAGGTATAGAAATGAAGAAGAACCATCGAGGCTAGACTTAATAATTACATCTGAACCTAGAATAGTGGACAAGATTGAATATAAAACACCAATAGGTAAAAGTGACCACATATTGATTGAACTGGAACTTAATGAAGAAAAATATATGAAAAGAAATGAACAATATAGAAAAGGAAGAATGATGTATGAAAAAACAAAATTTGATAAAATAAGAGAATTCTTCCAACAAGAAAACTGGGAAGAAATATACAAAGAAGAAACATCAGAGGAAGAGAAATGGAATATTTTGACAAAAATTTACAAAGAAGGAGTGGAAAAGTATGTCCCAAGACAAAAACAAGAAAAAGAATATGTAAAATGCTGGTACAACAAAAGTTGTAGGGAGTTAAAAGACAAAAGAGACAAAGCCTGGACCGGATGGAAAAAAGACAGAAGACCTGAAAAATGGAAAATATATACTTGTTATAGAAATGAATATGTACAAAAGTGCAGAGAGGAAAAAAGAAAATATGAAAAAGATGTTATAGAAAAGTGTAAAGATCAACCAAAACTATTCTACAGATTTGTAAACAATAAACTGAAAAACAAACAAGACTTGGAGAAATTAAGACAAGGAGGAGTTGAATACACTGAGGAAATGGAAATGGCAGAAATTATGAACAAACATTTTAAATCAGTGTTTACAAGGGAAAATATACAACCTGAAGAGATTGAGTGGAAGGAAAAAGTCCCCCCTATGGAAGAAATAGAAGTAACGAAGAATGAAATATTGACACACTTGGGTAATTTTGATGTCAGAAAATCGCATGGGCCAGATGAAATAGCAAACTGGATTCTGAAAGAATGTAGGAATGAACTGGCAGACAAAATACATAGCATAATAAGCAGTTCCTTAAAAGAAGGAAAAGTTCCAGAAGATTGGAAAAAAGCAAATATAGTACCTATATATAAAGGAGGAAATAAAGAAGAACCTACCAACTATAGACCAGTCTCTCTAACAAGTACAATAGCAAAAATATGTGAAAGAATTATCAAAAGTAGATGGGTAAAATACTTGGAAAAAAAACAACGTACTAAATCCAAGGCAATTTGGATTCAGACAAGGACGATCATGCGTCACCAATTTAATATGTTTCTATTCAAGACTAATAGATATAATACAAGAAAGAGATGGATGGGCTGATTGTGCATTTCTAGACCTAAAAAAAGCTTTTGACAAAGTACCACATAAGAAGTTGCTTAAGAAATTAGAATATGAAGGAGGAATACAAGGTAAATTGCTAAATTGGATGGAAGACTTTTTGCAAGAAAGAAAAATGAGAGTAGTGATAAGAGATCAGCACTCAAAATGGAATGAAGTAATAAGCGGTGTCCCGCAGGGAACAGTTCTGGCCCCAATAATGTTTGCTATATATATTAATGATATGGATGAAGGAATCGAAAGCTATATGAGCTTCTTTGCAGATGATGCAAAATTACTGAAAAGAGTGAAAACTGAAGAGGATTGTGAATCACTACAGAGAGATCTAAATAAAGTACAAGAATGGAGTAGGAAGTGGGAGATGGAGTTCAATACAAAAAAGTGTAGTATAATGGAATTTGGAAAAAGCAAAAACAGAATAACAGGATCATATAATTTGGGAGAAGAAGGAATAAAAAGAGTAGAAAATGAGAGGGACCTGGGAGTCATTGTTATGAATAATATGTCACCTGAGAAACATATAAATAAGATTTTTGGAGAAACTTATAATTTAATAAGAACAATCAAAGTGGCATTTACATACCTGGATGAAGAAATGGTGAGGAAAATCCTAATCACCCTGATAAGACCAAGATTGGAATATGCAGCAACGATATGGTCACCAAGTACAAAAAAATGTATAAAAAAACTTGAAAGAATACAAAGAGCAATTACTAAACTGGCACCAACACTCTCAAAACTATCATATGAAGAGAGACTACAAAAACTTAAACTACAGACACTAGAGCAAAGAAGAGAGAGAGGAGATTTGATAGCTATTTACAGAATCATGAAAGGCATAGAAATTACTGATAGAGAGAATCTGATAAAATGGGATGACAGAAATACAAGAGGACACGGAAAGAAAATAAAAAAAGACAGCTATAGAAGAGATTTGAAAAAGAACAGCTTTCCTCACAGAGCAATAGACAGTTGGAACAAGTTAGATGAGAAAGTGGTGTGTGCAAAAACAATACATGAATTTAAAAATAGTTTAGATAAAATGAGATATGAAGACGGGACCTCACGAGCATAGCTCCCCTTCCCGTAAAATACAACTAGGTAAATACAACTAGGTAAAATACACACACTTCAACGAATGGACGGCTTAGAAGACGTTCTGAAGAAAAGTGAAGTCTGTGGATCCCAACGCAAAGAGAAGTGCCTAGTGTTTTTGCAGGGTGGGGGGGAAATTGCTCGTGGAGTAGTGGGAACGTAGGGAAAGAGGAAAAGGGGAGGGATTACTGAGGGAAATGGAAGGAAATGAGGAGGGAGTAGACTTTGCCCAGCCAGACAAGCGGAAGGTAAACAAAAGACTTAGCGAGGATCAAATGTCTAATAAAAATGTAAAGATTAGAAGTATAGAGAGGAGCAATACAGAAGAAAGTGACGAGAATATGTTCCAGGGATTTAAAGAGGGTGGGGGGGACACAACCCCCCCCCCCCCCCCCCGACTGATAAGACTAGAGGAGAGAGTTGATAAGGTGATCGAGGACTTGGAGCGTAAGTTAGGTAACGTAGACTCCATTTTCCAAAGAATTGAAAGGTTGGAACAACTAGAGAAGGCTAACAGAAACTTAACTGAAGAAATAGAGGACCTAAAAAGACAGTTAGGAAATGTAAAGGAGGAGAATGAGAAATTGAAGAAGAATAGTAATGAAAACAGAGAGAAAATAGCTACAGAAGCTAAAAATTGGAGAATAACTCAAGAAGGGAATAAGGTTTCATTCACTGACATAGTCAAACAGCAATTGAAAGAACATAATGAAGACTCAGTTATTAAAGTGATGAGACAGAAGGAGAATATAGTAAGAGAATTAGCTGACAAAAAGAAATGTATAATTATATTAGGAATGGAAGAGAAACATAACCCAGATAGAACCGCAAGAATCAAGGAGGAAAATGAAAGAGTAAGCAGTTTATTAAAATTAGTCCAGGAAGATGAACCAGAAATTATAAAGGAAATTGAGGAAAAATTCAGACTCGGAAAATATAGTACAGATAAGACCAGACCAATTAAGATTAAATTCAGGTCACAAACAACAGCAGAGAAAATTCTATCCAAGACAGGGAAACTAGCAACAAATGATCAATATAAAAAGGTATGGATAAAAAGAGAAATGAATAAGGAGGAAAGAGAGGCAGAAAAGCAGAAAAGAATTGAAGCTAAGGCAAAAAACGAGGAAAGAACGGAGTCAGAGAAAGAGAGATTCTATTGGAGAGTAGTGAACATGAAAATAAAGCAGTTCGACATACTAAAGAAAAACATAAGGGAAACAGAGAATACAATGGAAGTGGCAGAAAACTAAGAGTGTCTTACACAAATATAGATGGATTGATAACAGGATTGAATGAACTGAATGATTATTTGAAAGAAAAAGAACCGGACATAATGGGAATTGTAGAAACAAAATTAAAAGGCCCACTACCACCCAACAGTGTAGGACATGATACATACAATTATTGGATTAGAAACAGAGAGAAAAAACAAGGGGGTGGAGTTATGTTCCTGACTAAGAAGGATATAAACGTGAAAGGTGTCATATATGGAAAGAATACAGTAGAGATGATTATGATAGAAGTGGAAGACCGAGATAAGAAGAGCAGAAAATTTGTGATCAATTATGTGCCTCCGAAAACAGCCTCATGGGAGGAGAGTGAACATAAAAGTATGTTAGAGGACACAAAGATAGCATTAACTAAAATAATGGAAGACGGAGGAAGAATAGTTATGATGGGCGACTTTAATTGCAAAGAAATCTGCTGGGAAGAAATGACAGTAAAGAGTGGTGATGACTCATGGGGAAATGCTCTACTTGAGATGATTACTGACCATTCAATGACACAATGGATACAAGAGAACACTAGGTATAGAAATGAAGAAGAACCATCGAGGCTAGACTTAATAATTACATCTGAACCTAGAATAGTGGACAAGATTGAATATAAAACACCAATAGGTAAAAGTGACCACATATTGATTGAACTGGAACTTAATGAAGAAAAATATATGAAAAGAAATGAACAATATAGAAAAGGAAGAATGATGTATGAAAAAACAAAATTTGATAAAATAAGAGAATTCTTCCAACAAGAAAACTGGGAAGAAATATACAAAGAAGAAACAACAGTGGAAGAGAAATGGAATATTTTGACAAAAATTTACAAAAAAGGAGTGGAAAAGTATGTCCCAAGACAAAAACAAGAAAAAGAATATGTAAAATGCTGGTACAACAAAAGTTGTAGGGAGTTAAAGGACAAAAGAGACAAAGCCTGGAACAGATGGAAAAAAGACAGAAGACCTGAAAAATGGAAAATATATACTGGTTATAGAAATGAATATGTACAAAAGTGCAGAGAGGAAAAAAGAAAATATGAAAAAGATGTTATAGAAAAGTGTAAAGATCAACCAAAACTATTCTACAGATTTGTAAACAATAAACTGAAAAACAAACAAGACTTAGAGAAATTAAGACAAGGAGGAGTTGAATACACTGAGGAAATGGAAATGGCAGAAATTATGAACAAACATTTTAAATCAGTGTTTACAAGGGAAAATATACAACCTGAAGAGATTGAGTGGAAGGAAAAAGTCCCCCCTATGGAAGAAATAGAAGTAACAAAGAATGAAATATTGACACACTTGGGTAATTTTGATGTCAGAAAATCGCATGGGCCAGATGAAATAGCAAACTGGATTCTGAAAGAATGCAGGAATGAACTGGCAGACAAAATACATAGCATAATAAGCAGTTCCTTAAAAGAAGGAAAAGTTCCAGAAGATTGGAAAAAAGCAAATATAGTACCTATATATAAAGGAGGAAATAAAGAAGAACCTACCAACTATAGACCAGTCTCTCTAACAAGTACAATAGCAAAAATATGTGAAAGAATTATCAAAAGTAGATGGGTAAAATACTTGGAAAAAAACAACGTACTAAATCCAAGGCAATTTGGATTCAGACAAGGACGAT
This sequence comes from Oratosquilla oratoria, assembly GCF_046742065.1. Classification (NCBI taxonomy): domain Eukaryota; kingdom Metazoa; phylum Arthropoda; class Malacostraca; order Stomatopoda; family Squillidae; genus Oratosquilla; species Oratosquilla oratoria. The sequence continues at coordinate 97,212,798 of NC_134777.1, forward strand.
CATGCGTCACCAATTTAATATGTTTCTATTCAAGGCTAATAGATATAATACAAGAAAGAGATGGATGGGCTGATTGTGCATTTCTAGACCTAAAAAAAGCTTTTGACAAAGTACCACATAAGAAGTTGCTTAAGAAATTAGAATATGAAGGAGGAATACAAGGTAAATTGCTAAATTGGATGGAAGACTTTTTGCAAGAAAGAAAAATGAGAGTAGTGATAAGAGATCAGCACTCAAAATGGAATGAAGTAATAAGCGGTGTCCCGCAGGGAACAGTTCTGGCCCCAATAATGTTTGCTATATATATTAATGATATGGATGAAGGAATTGAAAGCTATATGAGCTTCTTTGCAGATGATGCAAAATTACTGAAAAGAGTGAAAACTGAAGAAGATTGTGAATCACTACAGAGAGATCTAAATAAAGTACAAGAATGGAGTAGGAAGTGGGAGATGGAGTTCAATACAAAAAAGTGTAGTATAATGGAATTTGGAAAAAGCAAAAACAGAATAACAGGATCATATAATTTGGGAAAAGAAGGAATAAAAAAAGTAGAAAATGAGAAGGACCTGGGAGTCATTGTTATGAATAATATGTCACCTGAGAAACATATAAATAAGATTTTTGGAGAAACTTATAATTTAATAAGAACAATCAAAGTGGCATTTACATACCTGGATGAAGAAATGGTGAGGAAAATCCTAATCACCCTGATAAGACCAAGATTGGAATATGCAGCAACGATATGGTCACCAAGTACAAAAAAATGTATAAAAAAACTTGAAAGAATACAAAGAGCAATCACAAAACTGGCACCAACACTCTCAAAACTATCATATGAAGAGAGACTACAAAAACTTAAACTACAGACACTAGAGCAAAGAAGAGAGAGAGGAGATTTGATAGCTATTTACAGAATCATGAAAGGCATAGAAATTACTGATAGAGAGAATCTGATAAAATGGGATGACAGAAATACAAGAGGACACGGAAAGAAAATAAAAAAAGACAGCTATAGAAGAGATTTGAAAAAGAACAGCTTTCCTCACAGAGCAATAGACAGTTGGAACAAGTTAGATGAGAAAGTGGTGTGTGCAAAAACAATACATGAATTTAAAAATAGTTTAGATAAAATGAGATATGAAGACGGGACACCACGAGCATAGCTCCCCTTCCCGTAAAATACAACTAGGTAAATACAACTAGGTAAATACACACACACACACACACTTCAACGAATGGACGGCTTAGAAGACGTTCTGAAGAAAATTGAAGTTTTGTGGATCCCAACGCAAAGAGAAGTGCCTATTGTATTTACAGGGTGGGGAAAATTGCTCGTGGGGTAGTAGGAAAGTAGGGAAAGAGGAAAAGGGGAGGGATTACTGAGGGAAATGGAAGGAAATGAGGAAGGAGTAGACTTGGCCCAGGCAGACAGGCGAAAGGTAAACAAACGGCCCCCCGACGACGATGAAATGTCTAATAAAAATGTAAAGATTAGAAGTATAGATAAGAGCAATACAGTAGAAAGTGATGAGAATATTTTCCAGGGATTTAAAGAGGGTGGGGGGGGGGACACAAACCCCCCCCCGACTGACAAGACTAGAAGAGAAGGTCGATAAGATGATCGAGGACTTGGAGCGTAGGTTCGGTCATGTTAACAATATTATACGGAGAGTTGAAAAATTGGAAGAACTAGAGAAGGCGAACAAAAACTTAACTAAGGAAATTGAAGAATTAAAAAACAGTTAAAAGAAGTAAAAGATGAGAATAAAGTCTTAAAGGAGAATAATAAGGAGAACAAGGAGGGTTGGAAAAAAATTCAAGAAAATAGCAAAGTTGCATTCACTGACATAATCAGACAGCAAATGAATGAACAAACTGAAAACTCAGTTATTAAAGTGATGAGACAGAAGGAGAATATAGTAAGAGACTTAGCAGACAGAAAGAAATGTATAATTATATTAGGAATGGAAGAGAAACATAACCCAGATAGAACCACAAGAATCAAAGAGGAAAATGAAAAAGTAAGAAATTTACTTGAATTAGTTCAGGAAGATGAACCAGAAATAATTAAACAAATCGAAGAGAAATTCAGGCTCGGGAAATATAGTACAGACAAGACCAGACCAATTAAGATTAAATTCAGGTCACAAACTACGGCTGAGAATATCTTATCCAAAACAGGGAAACTAGCAACAAGTGAACAATATAAAAAGGTATGGATAAAAAGGGAAATGAATAAAGAGGAAAGAGAGGAAGAAAAACAGAAAAGACTTGAAGCAAAGGAAAAAAACGAGATAAGAACGGAGTCAGAAAAAGAGAGATTCTATTGGAGAGTAGTGAATATGAAACTAAAGAAAGTCGACATACAAGAGAAAAACAAAAGGGAAACAGAGAACACAATGGAAGTGGCAGAAAACTAAGAGTGTCTTACACAAATATAGATGGATTAATAACAGGATTGAATGAGCTGAATGATTATTTGAAAGAAAAAGAACCAGACATAATGGGAATTGTAGAAACAAAATTAAAAGGTCCACTACCACCCAACAGTGTAGGACATGATGCATATAATTATTGGATTAGAAACAGAGTGAAAAAGGAAGGGGGTGGAGTTATGTTCCTGACTAAGAAGGATATAAACGTGAAGTGTGTCACATATGGAAAGAATACAGTAGAGATGATAATGATGGAAGTAGAAGACAGAGATAAGAAGAACAGAAAGTTTGTGATAAATTATGTGCCCCCGAAAACAGCCTCATGGGAAGAGAGTGAACATAAAAGTATGTTAGAGGACACAAAGATAACATTAAACAAGATAATGGAAGAGGGAGGAAAAATAGTTATGATGGGCGACTTTAATTGCAAAGAAATCTGATGGGAAGAAATGACAGTAAAGGGTGGAGACGGCTCATGGGGAAACGCTCTACTTGAGATGGTTACTGACCATACAATGACACAATGGATACAGGAGAACACTAGATATAGAAATGAAGAAGAGCCATCGAGACTAGACCTAGTAATTACATCCGAACCTAGAATAGTGGACAAAATTGAATATAAAACACCAATAAGTAAAAGTGACCACATATTGATTGAACTGGAACTTAATGAAGAAAAATATATGAAAAGAAATGAACAATATAGAAAAGGAAGAATGATGTATGAAAAAACAAACTTTGATAAAATAAGAGAATTCTTTCAAAAGGAAAACTGGGAAGAAATATACAAAGAAGAAACAACAGTAGAAGAGAAATGGAATATTTTGACAAAAATTTACAAAAAAGGAGTGGAAAAGTATGTCCCAAGACAAAAACAAGAAAAAGAATATGTAAAATGCTGGTACAACAAAAGCTGTAGGGAGTTAAAAGACAAAAGAGACAAAGCCTGGACCAGATGGAAAAAAGACAGAAGACCTGAAAAATGGAAAATATATACCTGTTATAGAAATGAATATGTACAAACGTGCAGAGAGGAAAAGAGAAAATATGAAAAAGATATCATAGAAAAGTGTAAAGATCAACCAAAACTATTCTACAGATTTGTAAACAATAAACTGAAAAACAAACAAGACTTGGAGAAAGTAAGACAAGGGGGAGTTGAATACACTGAGGAAATGGAAATGGCGGAAATTATGAACAAACATTTTAAATCAGTGTTTACAAGGGAGAACATACAACCTGAAGAGAACGAATGGAAAGAGAAAGTCCCCCCTATGGAAGAAATAGAAGTAACAAAGAATGAAATATTAACACACTTGAGTAATCTTGATGTCAGAAAATCGCATGGACCAGATGAAATAGCAAACTGGATACTGAAAGAATGCAGGAATGAACTGGCAGACAAAATACATAGCATACTAAATAGTTCCATGAAAGAAGGAAAAGTTCCAGAAGATTGGAAAAAAGCAAATATAGTACCTATATATAAAGGAGGAAATAAAGAAGAACCTACCAACTATAGACCAGTCTCTCTAACAAGTACAATAGCAAAATTTGTGAAAGAATTATCAAAAGTAGATGGGTAAAATATTTAGAAAAAAACAAAGTGTTAAATCCAAGGCAATTTGGATTCAGACAAGGACGATCATGCGTCACCAATTTAATATGTTTCTATTCAAGGCTAATAGATATAATACAAGAAAGAGATGGATGGGCGGACTGTGCATTTCTAGACCTAAAGAAAGCTTTTGACAAAGTACCACATAAGAAGTTGCTTAAGAAATTAGAAACTGAAGGATGAATACAGGGAAAACTACTAAATTGGATGGAAGACTTTTTGCAAGAAAGAAAAATGAGAGTAGTGATAAGAAACCAGCACTCAAAATGGGATGAAGTAATAAGTGGTGTTCCGCAGGGAACAGTTCTGGCCCCAATAATGTTTGCTATATATATTAATGATATGGATGAAGGAATAGAAAGCTATATGAGCTTCTTTGCAGATGATGCAAAACTACTGAAAAGAGTGAAAACTGAAGAAGATTGTGAATCACTACAGAGAGATCTAAATATAGTACAGGAATGGAGTAGGAAGTGGGAGATGGAGTTCAATACAAAAAAGTGTAGTATAATGGAATTTGGAAAAAGCAAAAACAGAATAACAGTAGCATATAAATTGGGAGAAGAAGGAATAAAAAAAGTAGAAAATGAGAAGGACCTGGGAGTCATTGTTATGAATAATATGTCACCTGAGAAACATATAAATAAGATTTTTGGAGAAACTTATAATTTAATAAGAACAATCAAAGTTGCATTTACATACCTGGATGAAGAAATGGTGAAGAAAATCCTAATCACCCTGATAAGACCAAGATTGGAATATGCAGCAACGATATGGTCACCAAGTACAAAAAAAAATGTATAAAAAAAATTGAAAGAATACAAAGAGCAATTACAAAATTGGCACCAACACTCTCAAAACTATCATATGAAGAGAGACTAGAAAAACTTGAACTACAGACACTAGAGCAAAGAAGAGTGAGAGGAGATTTGATAGCTATTTACAGAATCATGAAAGGCATAGAAATTACTGATAGAGAGAATCTGATAAAATGGGATGACAGAAATACTAGAGGACACGGAAAGAAAATAAAAAAAGACAGCTATAGAAGAGATTTGAAAAAGAACAGCTTTCCCCACAGAGCAACAGACATTTAGAACAAGTTAGATGAGAAAGTGGTGTGTGCAAAAACAATACATGAATTTAAAGAACGTTTAGATAAAATGAGATATGAAGACGGGACACCACGAGCCTAGCTCCCCTTCCCGTAAAATACAACTAGGTAAACACACACACACACACACACACACACACACACACACACACACACACACACACACACACACACACATATATATATATATATATATATATAATGTGTGTGTGTGCATATATATGTGTGCACACACCCTCAGACACCCTCCATTGGAGGGTGTCTGAGGGTGGGTGTGGTGTATACATTTTCGTTCACTCAGTACCACCAAGCCGAGACGTGCTTACCGAAGTTACCGCTCTCTGAGTGTTATGGTATAGCTTATCGAGTTATCGGTTAACGAATCTTTACCGGTATCAGAATTTTTGTCGGTAAGCTATCATTAAGTTTGTTGCCGATAAAACCGGTAATTTCACCGGTAGCTGCCCACCACTAACCACCACCACTACTTAAATCGCTACGTATAACTACATCGCCACCACAGCCAACAGCACATCCAACAACAGCTGAACATGAACAGGAATGGCAACAATTACCGCACCATTAACTACACAATGCATTTACAACCCATTGTTCATTCAGACCCTATTGTTCAGTACCTGTAAAGAAACACGTTGCATCGCAGCATTTAGCTGAGGCCATGAACGTATATCACCAGGAAAGCACGCAAAATGCACATACGCAACCGGTCAACTCTAATTGCGTACACACACGCACACACATCAGAAAAAATGCAGTTACATTTGATGTAACCTTGAGCACAAGATCAAGACGAATGACTCAACGCTTCCTGTCATATGCATATACTGTACTGTATGTATCCCTTCAGTTCAATTCTCAATCCTGTTACATATCCTATCGACTCGATGCATTTAGTCATTCGTCTCGAAAAACAGTAGTATGAATGTTCTAATTTTGATCAAGAAAAATATATATTTTGGTATTGTCACGCCATTGTGTGAATAGAATTTATGTTTAGACAATTTACGATGATGTATAATGTATTTAACCAATAACATAATTTTGTATAAGGTGTGTACGTGACTTCTTGTCGTTACGCATTACTCAAATAGTTTCTCTGTTGAAGCCAAGCAACCCAACACGTATTTATCATCAGCGAGAACTCGGCAGCTGATTGGTCGAAGCTTGAACTACCGTACGTAAGTATGAGAAATACGTTTTGAGCCGCACAATCTGACTATGTAAGGCGGACCGGACGAGAGAGAAAACAAAGACAAGAAGAGCAGAGACAAGAAGAGAGGAAACAAGTGGTACTTGATATATATATATCTATATATATTTATATATATATATCTTTATATATATATATATATATATATATATATACTGTATATATATATATATATATATATATATATATATATATATACATATACTGTATATATATATATATATATATATATATATATATATACATTTGTATATATTACATACATAGATTTATATGTTTATATATATATATATATATATATATATATATGTATATATATATATATATATAATATGCACACACACACAAACACACACATATAAAATTATGTTAGAAGACACAAGGATAACATCAAATAAGATAATGGAAGATGGAGGAAGAATAGTTATGATGGGCGACTTTAATTGCAAAGAAGTCTGCTGAGAAGAGATGCCAGTAAAGGGTGGAGACGACTCATGGGGAAATGTTCTACTCGAGATGATTATTGACCATACAATGACACATTGGATTCAAGAGAACACTAGGTATAGAAATGAAGAAGAACCATCGAGACTAGACCTAATAATCACATCAGAACCTGAAATAGTGGAAAAGATTGAATATAAGACACCAATAAGTAAAAGTGACCACATATTGATTGAACTGGAGCTAAATGAGGAAAAATACATAAAAAGAAATGAACAATATAGACAAGGAAGATTTATGTATGATTTTTTTTTTGTAAAATAAGAGAATTCTTTCAAAAAGAAAACTGGGAAAGAATATACAAAGATGAAACAACAGTGAAAGAGAAATGGAGTATTTTGAAAAAAAAAAAAAAAAAAAAATTAAAAAAGGAGTGGAAAAGTATGTCCCAAGAGAAAAACAAGAAAAAGAATATGTAAAGTGCTGGTACAACAAAAGTTGTAGGGAGTTAAAAAACAAAAGAGACAAAGCTTGGACAAAATGAAGAAAGACAAAAGACCTGAAAAATTGAAAATATATACTAGTTATAGAAATTAATATGTACAAGTGCGCAGAGAGAAAAAGAGAAAATATGAAAAAGATGTCATAGAAAAATGTAAAGATCAACCAAAACTATTTTACAGATTTGTAAACAACAAACTGAAAAACAAACAAGAATTAGAAAAATTACGACAAGGAGTTGAATACACAGAGGGAATAGAAATGGCAGAAATTATAAACAAGCATTTTAAATCGGTGTTTACAAGGGAGAACATACTACCTGGAAAAATCGAGTGGGAAGAGAAAGTCCCCCCCTATGAAAGAAATAGAAGTAACAAAGAATGAAATAATGAAACACTTGAGTAATCTTGATGTCAGAAAATCGCATAGACCAGATGAAATAGCAAACTGGATTTTGAAAGAATGCAGGAATGAACTGGCAGACAAAATACATAGCATAATAAACAGTTCCTTGAAAGAAGGAAAAGTTAAAAAAAATGGAAAAAAGCAAATGTAGTACCTATATATAAAGGGGGAAATAAAGAAGACCCTACCAACTATAGACGAGTCTCTCTAACAAGTACAATAGCAAAAATATGTGAAAGAATTATCAAAAGTAGATGGGTAAGGTATTTAGAAAAACAACAACAACAACAACAACGTGCTAAATCCAAGGCAATTTGGATTCAGACAAGGACGATCATACGTCACCAATTTAATATGTTTCTATTCAAGGCTAATAGATATAATACAAGAAAGAGATGGATGGGCTGATTGTGCATTTCTAGACCTAAAAAAAGCTTTTGACAAAGTACCACATAAGCAGTTGCTTAAGAAATTAGAAACTGAAGGAGCAATACAGGGCAAACTGCTTAAATGGATGGAAGACTTCTTGCAAGAAAGAAAAATGAGAGTAGTGATATGAGACAAACACTAATTGGGATGAAGTAATAAGTGGTGTTCCACAAGGAACAGTTCTGGCCCCAATAATGTTTGCTATATATATTAATGATATGGATGAAGAAATTGAAAGTTATATGAGCTTCTTTGCAGATGATGCAAAACTATTAAAAAAAGTGAACACTGAAGAAGATTGTGAATCACTACAGAGTGATCTCAATAAAGTATGGGAATGGAGTAAGAAGTGGGAGATGGAGTTCAATACTACGAAGTGTAGTATAATGGAATTTGGAAAAAGTAAAAAAAGAATAGGATAATATAAATTGGGAGAAGAAGGAATAAAAAAAGTAGAAAATGAGAAGGACCTGGGAGTCATTGTTATGAATAATATGTCACCTGAGAAACATATAAACAAATTTTTTGGAGAAACTTATAATTTAATAAGAACAATCAAAATGGCATTTACATACCTGGATGAAGAAATGGTGAAGAAAATACTAATCACTTTGATAAGACCAAGATTGGAATATGCAGCAACGATGTGGTCACCAAGTACAAAAAAAATGTATAACAAAACTTGAAAGAATACAAAGAGCAATTACAAAATTGGCACCAACACTCTCAAAACTATCATATGAAGAGAGACTAGCAAAACTTGAGCTACAGACATTAGAGCAAAGAAGAGAGAGAGGAGATTTGATAACTATTTACAGAATCATGAAAGGAATAGAAACTATTGATAGAGAGGATCTAATAAAATGGGATGATAGAAACACAAGAGGACACGGAAAGAAAATCAAGAAAGACAGTTATAGAAGAGATCTGAAAAAGAACAGCTTTCCTCACAGAGTAATAGGCAATTGGAACAAGTTAGATGAGAAAGTGGTGTGTGCAAAAACAATACATGAATTTAAAAATAGTTTAGATAAAATGAGATATGAAGACGGGACACCACGAGCATAGCTCCCCTTCCCGTAAAATACAACTAGGTAAATATATATATATATACATATACATACATATACATATATATACATATACATATATATATATATATATACATATATATGTATGTATATATTCACAAAAAGCGTTAGACCCTGTTCACACTCGAGGTTTGAACCGCGCGGAAACAACCACGGGAGCCGAGCCATTGAACCTAGCGAGCATCAAGAGCAAGGTCCAAATAGTATTAAATGGACCTTGATCAAGAGTAAGGCCTCCGTAGTGACTGTCAGCTTGTACGCGGGAGAGGTAGAATATCTGGTTCCTGCACCGGCGGCGGGGACGATGCGACAACGCTGGATTCACCCTTTACTGTATGACAGATTAACACATCGAATGTTCGTAACATTGTACCCCAAGCTGAGGGACCATCACGAAAAACTTTTCAGTTGTCAATGAAATCTTTCGACGATCTGATGGAACAAATTCGAGAAGATATTGCTAGCCTACAGCAAACACCAAATTGAGGGATTCCTTTTCTCCGGTTGAAAATTTTGTAACAATAAGGTGAGTCCTTTATTGCTGTATACAAACTTAATCTTTTTTTTTTTTATTTATTTATTTATTTTTTTTTTTTTTTACAAAATATTAAGTCCTTTCACTCGTCAAAATAATCATACACCTGGGTCATG
>NC_134777.1:97227722-97247722 GCF_046742065.1 Oratosquilla oratoria
AGCATTTTACATATTCTTTTTCTTGTTTTTGTCTTGGGACATACTTTTCCACTCCTTCTTTGTAAATTTTTGTCAAAATATTCCATTTCTCTTCCACTGATGTTTCTTCTTTGTATATTTCTTCCCAGTTTTCTTGTTGGAAGAATTCTCTTATTTTATCAAAGTTTGTTTTTTCATACATCATTCTTCCTTTTCTATATTGTTCATTTCTTTTCATATATTTTTCTTCATTAAGTTCCAGTTCAATCAATATGTGGTCACTTTTACCTATTGGTGTTTTATATTCAATCTTGTCCACTATTCTAGGTTCAGATGTAATTATTAAGTCTAGCCTCGATGGTTCTTCTTCATTTCTATACCTAGTGTTCTCTTGTATCCATTGTGTCATTGAATGGTCAGTAATCATCTCAAGTAGAGCATTTCCCCATGAGTCATCACCACTCTTTACTGTCATTTCTTCCCAGCAGACTTCTTTGCAATTAAAGTCGCCCATCATAACTATTCTTCCTCCGTCTTCCATTATTTTAGTTAATGCTATCTTTGTGTCCTCTAACATACTTTTATGTTCATTCTCCTCCCATGAGGCTGTTTTCGGAGGCACATAGTTGATCACAAATTTTCTGCTCTTCTTATCTCGGTCTTCCACTTCTATCATAATCATCTCTACTGTATTCTTTCCATATATGACACCTTTCACGTTTATATCCTTCTTTGTCAGGAACATAACTCCACCCCCTTGTTTTTTCTCTCTGTTTCTAATCCAATAATTGTATGTATCATGTCCTACACTGTTGGGTGGTAGTGGGCCTTTTAATTTTGTTTCTACAATTCCCATTATGTCCGGTTCTTTTTCTTTCAAATAATCATTCAGTTCATTCAATCCTGTTATCAATCCATCTATATTTGTGTAAGACACTCTTAGTTTTCTGCCACTTCCATTGTGTTCTCTGTTTCCCTTATGTTTTTCTTTAGTATGTCGAACTGCTTTATTTTCATGTTCACTACTCTCCAATAGAATCTCTCTTTCTCTGACTCCGTTCTTTCCTCGTTTTTTGCCTTAGCTTCAATTCTTTTCTGCTTTTCTGCCTCTCTTTCCTCCTTATTCATTTCTCTTTTTATCCATACCTTTTTATATTGATCATTTGTTGCTAGTTTCCCTGTCTTGGATAGAATTTTCTCTGCCGTTGTTTGTGACCTGAATTTAATCTTAATTGGTCTGGTCTTATCTGTACTATATTTTCCGAGTCTGAATTTTTCCTCAATTTCCTTTATAATTTCTGGTTCATCTTCCTGGACTAATTTTAATAAACTGCTTACCCTTTCATTTTCCTCCTTGATTCTTGCGGTTCTATCTGGGTTATGTTTCTCTTCCATTCCTAATATAATTATACATTTCTTTTTGTCAGCTAATTCTCTTACTATATTCTCCTTCTGTCTCATCACTTTAATAACTGAGTCTTCATTATGTTCTTTCAATTGCTGTTTGACTATGTCAGTGAATGAAACCTTATTCCCTTCTTGAGTTATTCTCCAATTTTTAGCTTCTGTAGCTATTTTCTCACTGTTTTCATTACTATTCTTCTTCAATTTCTCATTCTCCTCCTTTACATTTCCTAACTGTCTTTTTAGGTCCTCTACTTCTTCAGTTAAGTTTCTGTTAGCCTTCTCTAGTTGTTCCAATCTTTCAATTCTTTGGAGAATGGAGCCTACATTACCTAACTTACGTTCCAAGTCCTCGATCACCTTATCAACTCTCTCCTCTAGTCTTATCAGTCTGGGGGGGGTTGTGTCCCCCCCACCCTCTTTAAATCCCTGGAACATATTCTCGTCACTTTCTACTGTATTTCTCCTCTCTATACCTCTAATCTTTACATTTTTATTTGCCATTTCGTCATCCGGTGGTCGTTTCATGTTGACCTTCCGCCCGTCTGCCTGGGCCAAGTCCTCCACATCCTCATTACCTTCCATTTCCCCAGTAATCCCTCCCCTCTCCTCTTTCCTTACTTTCCCACTACCTCTCGATCAATTCCCCCCCCTGCATCTACAAAAAGGCACTTCTCTTTGCGTTGGTATCCTCAATCTGCACTTTTCTTCAGAGCGTTCGTCAAGCCGTCCGTTCGTTGAAAGTGTGTGTTTGTGTGTGTGTGTGTGAGTGTATGTATATCTATCTATTTATATCTATCTATCTATCTATCTATCTATCTATCTATCTATATATATATATATATATATATATATATATATATATATATATATATATATATATATATACACACACTGAATGGTTCCCAGTGATCAATTAAATTGCGATGGTATGGAATTAAAAGTGATATGTGGTTGAAAAAGATATATATATATATATATATATATATATATATATATATATATATATATGTATGTATATATATATATATATATATGTATATATATATATATATATATATATACTAAACTCATTACATATATAGATATATGAAGGTAGGTTAAGAAGGCGCATAGTCGACTGACATTAATAAATTTAAGAAAGATAGGGGTATAGGGAAGATTGTAAGACATATAGTTTTCCAAACAGAAGTGTGGATAAAATTAATGACGAAGTCACCTGGGTAAATATGGAATGTGTACAAGAAAAGAAAGTCACATCAAAAAGACTAAATAATACCTAGCTTCAAAACGAAATAGAACCAAACACGGATCCATAAGTGATTTCAATCTCATTTTTTTTTTTTTTTTTTTGCACAATCACTCATAATTTTTTGGACAAGATAAAAATAGGATATGCAAAAAAAACTGGGAGGGCCAACCTGGGGGCCAGCTGAAGAACTCGGGGGGGGGGCATAGCCCCCCAGTCCCCCCCCGAGAATCGCCACTGTGCCCACCCTCCCGCATCCTTATCGAAGAACAGCGCAATATTTTTTATAGTTCAGTCGAACAGCGGTACTGACGTCAACTCATAAACTGAATAGAAACTTTATGTAGTAGGGAAAATGAATCATGTAGACAGATCTTGAGGCCAAACCTACACATCACTATTTTTGTTGGTGAATCTTCCATACCTCTTCACTCAAGTCCAGTGGCAGCTCGCAGCTAAAATTAGTGGGGACGCAGAAAAATGTTAGCCATTGTTTTCATATTGCGTAAAACGAAACAAAACTACCGAAATAAAATTTATACATAAACTTGATAAAATCTTAAACAAGAAACTATGAAAACTTAAACTGTTGAAATTCACTTAGTCACGTAACTATTCTTGGAAACATGACAATTTAATCTTACACTTAATCACATTCAAGAATATGGTAGGCGAGTTTTAAGCACAACGTAAGCCAAGTAAAAAAGGAACTGCATAAAAGGGTCGACTCTATGTGAGCGACTATGCGTGTAGATTTCAGACACGTGCACAAAGGCCAAACACCCTGGAACTGAAGCATACAGTTCCATACATGTTTTTTTAATTAACTAGGAGATGACTACTGACATTACGCGCAAGGATTATATATTGTACAATTATAAATAAAGAATTAAAAAAAAAGACTCATTATATTGAATGTCATCGATAAAATCGTGTGAAAATAGGGCGTGCTGCATTTCCGCAGTGCCTATACACGAGATGCCACTGCTCAAGCCTCTCCAGTAATTGAACCACACCCCTTCTTCATTACCCCGTATGGAGTAGTTTTATAATATAATTACAACTGCTTCTGACCCAGGGCAGTGGACAAGGTGCAGGGATGACCCGTCATCCAGGAGGTGCTAAGATGAGAGGGAGGGTGGAAGGGTGTGGAGTGTATTCAGGGATGGAATGGGTGGGAATGATTTTATGCCTTTTCCTTTTTGGCTACCTCCCTTGTAAGGAGATAAAAAGCCTTGGTATATGTATGTATGTATGTACAACTGAATACAGAGAAATTGAGGCAAGAATATATACATATTTTCTGTTCTGGTCTAATTTTGGTGTGCTGGTTTCAGATACGAAACCAGTTTTCATTCATCACTTCTAAGTCTAATCTCCAATCACAAACAAATGCTTATTATGTATGACTTCTACCACCCTCTTCCCACCAGGAGTGTTGCTGGATACACTTCTACATTTTACGGTGTAGAAAAAGAAGAGGAAGAAGAAGAAGAAGAAGAGGAAGAAAACGAAGAAGAAGAAAAATAAGAAGAGGAGGTATAATAATAAGAAGGAGAATAGGAAGAAGAAGAAAAAAAAAAGTTGATCCCGGAAGACGACGACGCCGTCGCCACAGGAAGAACCTCCCGCAGTTGACGTTCTGAGAATGAATGCTGATTTCTACTGATTAAAATTATAAAAGAAAGCGTCATTGGCAGTTCAGAACGAACATGCAGGACTTCTGACAAGTAAAGCCAGTCGACTCATTTATATAGTGGCACCCTTAAAACTTCGTTTAAAGAGTTATCACACTAGGGTATTTTCCCACACCCTATCTCCAACCTCTATTTCAAGAACTAGAATATAACTTTGCTTATATAAATCTAGACATCTCTAGGAACATTTCAACAGTATATCTAACGTTCGTATACGTATCTCTTAGTTCATCATTCAGCTTTGCTATATATGACGAAAAATAATTCGATATTTAGAGATTTGAAAAATACAATATCGAAACCGAAGTCGTTTTCACTCAAACGAACTCTCAACTGTTGGCGCTGGTGAGGCTCGTGGAAGCCCAGTATGATAATCTCTTTACACTGGGCCGGTCTTAGGCCTAACCAAAGTATGTTGACAGTTCTCTCTCTCACACACACACACACACACGCACACACACACACACACACACACGGCCCGGTGGCGGATTGGTAAGGCACTGGCCTCACAAGCCGGAGAACCGGGGTTCGATTCCCCGGCCGGGCGGAGACAAGTTGGGTTTGTCTCCTTTCACGTGTAGCCCCTGTTCACCTAGCAGCGAGTAGGTACGGGACGTTAGTCAAGGAGTTGTGACCTTGCATTCCCGGTGTGTGGAGTGTGAGTGGTCTCAGACCTACCCAGATATCTGCTAATAATGAGCTCTGAGCTCACTGCCGTAGGGTGGTGTCTGGCTGTCTCGAAAAGAGGCTGCAGCAGATCCGAGGTGAATACACACACACACACACACACACACTGTGTAAAGGTACCTACTTGGCCTGGAAACTAAGCGATCTTTAGTTCGGTCTTTGCCCAAGGTTGAAAAACTTCATAGCACTGCACATCGCACCCGCTCCCTTGGACAATGAATTTGTGTGTGTATTTACCTAGTTGTATTTACCTAGTTGTATTTTACGGGAAGGGGAGCTAGGCTCGTCAGGTCCCGTCTTCATATCTCATTTTATCTAAACTATTTTTAAATTCATGTATTGTTTTTGCACACACCACTTTCTCATCTAACTTGTTCCAACTGTCTATTACTCTGTGAGGAAAGCTGTTCTTTTTCAAATCTCTTCTATAGCTGTCTTTCTTGATTTTCTTTCCGTGTCCTCTAGTATTTCTGTCATCCCATTTTATCAGATTCTCCCTATCAGTAATTTCTATGCCTTTCATGATTCTGTAAATAGCTATCAAATCTCCTCTCTCTCTTCTTTGCTCTAGTGTCTGTAGTTCAAGTCTTTCTAGTCTCTCTTCATATGATAGTTTTGAGAGTGTTGGTGCCAATTTTGTAATTGCTCTTTGTATTCTTTCAAGTTTTTTTTATACATTTTTTTGTACTTGGTGACCATATCGTTGCTGCATATTCCAATCTTGGTCTTATCAGGGTGATTAGTATTTTCTTCACCATTTCTTCATCCAGGTATGTAAATGCCATTTTGATTGTTCTTATTAAATTATAAGTTTCTCCAAAAATCTTATTTATATGTTTCTCAGGTGACATATTATTCATAACAATGACTCCCAGGTCCTTCTCATTTTCTACTTTTTTTATTCCTTCTTCTCCCAATTTATATGCTCCTGTTATTCTGTTTTTGCTTTTTCCAAATTCCATTACACTACACTTTTTTGTATTGAACTCCATCTCCCACTTCCTACTCCATTCCTGTACTTTATTTAGATCTCTCTGTAGTGATTCACAATCTTCTTCAGTTTTCACTCTTTTCAGTAGTTTTGCATCATCTGCAAAGAAGCTCATATAGCTTTCAATTCCTTCATCCATATCATTAATATATATAGCAAACATTATTGGGGCCAGAACTGTTCCCTGCGGAACACCGCTTATTACTTCATCCCATTTTGAGTGCTGGTTTCTTATCACTACTCTCATTTTTCTTTCTTGCAAAAAGTCTTCCATCCAATTTAGTAGTTTTCCCTGTATTCCTCCTTCAGTTTCTAATTTCTTGAGCAACTTCTTATGTGGTACTTTGTCAAAAGCTTTCTTTAGGTCTAGAAATGCACAGTCCGCCCATCCATCTCTTTCTTGTATTATATCTATTAGCCTTGAATAGAAACATATTGAATTGGTGACGCATGATCGTCCTTGTCTGAATCCAAATTGCCTTGGATTTAACACTTTGTTTTTTTCTAAATATTTTACCCATCTACTTTTGATAATTCTTTCACAAATTTTTGCTATTGTACTTGTTAGAGAGACTGGTCTATAGTTGGTAGGTTCTTCTTTATTTCCTCCTTTATATATAGGTACTATATTTGCTTTTTTCCAATCTTCTGGAACTTTTCCTTCTTTCAAGG
The DNA here is from genome assembly GCF_046742065.1 of Oratosquilla oratoria. Classification (NCBI taxonomy): domain Eukaryota; kingdom Metazoa; phylum Arthropoda; class Malacostraca; order Stomatopoda; family Squillidae; genus Oratosquilla; species Oratosquilla oratoria. The sequence goes on from NC_134777.1 coordinate 97,234,402, forward strand.
AACTGTTTAGTATGCTATGTATTTTGTCTGCCAGTTCATTCCTGCATTCTTTCAGTATCCAGTTTGCTATTTCATCTGGTCCATGCGATTTTCTGACATCAAGATTACTCAAGTGTGTTAATATTTCATTCTTTGTTACTTCTATTTCTTCTATAGGGGGGACTTTCTCTTTCCATTCGTTCTCTTCAGGTTGTATGTTCTCCCTTGCAAACACTGATTTAAAATGTTTGTTCATAATTTCCGCCATTTCCATTTCCTCAGTGTATTCAACTCCCTCCTGTCTTAATTTCTCCAAGTCTTGTTTGTTTTTCAGTTTATTGTTTACAAATCTGTAGAATAGTTTTGGTTGATCTTTACACTTTTCTATGATATCTTTTTCATATTTTCTCTTTTCCTCTCTGCACATTTGTATATATTCATTTCTATAACCGGTATATATTTTCCATTTTTCAGGTCTTCTGTATTTTTTCCATTTGGTCCAGGCTTTGTCTCTTTTGTCTTTTAACTCCCTACAGCTTTTGTTGTACCAGCATTTTACATATTCTTCTTGTTTTTGTCTTGGGACATACTTTTCCACTCCTTTTTTGTAAATTTTTGTCAAAATATTCCATTTCTCTTCTACTGTTGTTTCTTCTTTGTATATTTCTTCCCAGTTTTCTTGTTGAAATAATTCTCTTATTTTATCAAAGTTTGTTTTTTCATACATCATTCTTCCTATTTCTATATTGTTCATTTCTTTTCATATATTTTTCTTCATTAAGTTCCAGTTCAATCAATATGTGGTCACTTTTACTTATTGGTGTTTTATATTCAATCTTGTCCACTATTCTAGGTTCGGATGTAATCATTAGGTCTAGTCTCGATGGCTCTTCTTCATTTCTATACCTAGTGTTCTCCTGTATCCATTGTGTCATTGTATGGTCAGTAACCATCTCAAGTAGAGCGTTTCCCCATGAGCCGTCTCCACCCTTTACTGTCATTTCTTCCCATCAGATTTCTTTGCAATTAAAGTCGCCCATCATAACTATTTTTCCTCCCTCTTCCATTATCTTGTTTAATGTTATCTTTGTGTCCTCTAACATACTTTTATGTTCACTCTCTTCCCATGAGGCTGTTTTCGGGGGCACATAATTTATCACAAACTTTCTGTTCTTCTTATCTCTGTCTTCTACTTCCATCATTATCATCTCTACTGTATTCTTTCCATATGTGACACCCTTCACGTTTATATCCTTCTTAGTCAGGAACATAACTCCACCCCCTTCCTTTTTCACTCTGTTTCTAATCCAATAATTATATGCATCATGTCCTACACTGTTGGGTGGTAGTGGACCTTTTAATTTTGTTTCTGCAATTCCCATTATGTCTGGTTCTTTTTCTTTCAAATAATCATTCAGCTCATTCAATCCTGTTATTAATCCATCTATATTTGTGTAAGACACTCTTAGTTTTCTGCCACTTCCATTGTGTTCTCTGTTTCCCTTTTGTTTTTCTCTTGTATGTCGACTTTCTTTAGTTTCATATTCACTACTCTCCAATAGAATCTCTCTTTTTCTGACTCCGTTCTTATCTCGTTTTTTTCCTTTGCTTCAAGTCTTTTCTGTTTTTCTTCCTCTCTTTCCTCTTTATTCATTTCCCTTTTTATCCATACCTTTTTATATTGTTCACTTGTTGCTAGTTTCCCTGTTTTGGATAAGATATTCTCAGCCGTAGTTTGTGACCTGAATTTAATCTTAATTGGTCTGGTCTTGTCTGTACTATATTTCCCGAGCCTGAATTTCTCTTCGATTTGTTTAATTATTTCTGGTTCATCTTCCTGAACTAATTCAAGTAAATTTCTTACTTTTTCATTTTCCTCTTTGATTCTTGTGGTTCTATCTGGGTTATGTTTCTCTTCCATTCCTAATATAATTATACATTTCTTTCTGTCTGCTAAGTCTCTTACTATATTCTCCTTCTGTCTCATCACTTTAATAACTGAGTTTTCAGTTTGTTCATTCATTTGCTGTCTGATTATGTCAGTGAATGCAACTTTGCTATTTTCTTGAATTTTTTTCCAACCCTCCTTGTTCTCCTTATTATTCTCCTTTAAGACTTTATTCTCATCTTTTACTTCTTTTAACTGTTTTTTTAATTCTTCAATTTCCTTAGTTAAGTTTTTGTTCGCCTTCTCTAGTTCTTCCAATTTTTCAACCCTCCGTATAATGTTGTTAACATGACCGAACCTACGCTCCAAGTCCTCGATCATCTTATCGACCTTCTCTTCTAGTCTTGTCAGTCGGGGGGGGGTTTGTGTCCCCCCCACCCTCTTTAAATCCCTGGAAAACATTGTCATCACTTTCTACTGTATTGCTCTTATACTTCTAATCTTTACATTTTTATTAGACATTTCATCGTCGCTCAGCTGGTCGGGGGGTCGTTTGTTTACCTTTCGCCTGTCTGCCTGGGCCAAGTCCTCTCCTTCCTCATTTCCTTCCATTTCCCTCAGCAATCCCTCACCTTCTCCTCTTTCCCTACTTTCCCACTACCCCACGAGCAATTTCCCCCACCCTGTAAATACAATAGGCACTTCTCTTTGCGTTGGGATCCACGAAACTTCAATTTTCTTCAGAACGTCTTCTAAGCCGTCCGTTCGTTGAAGTGTGTGTGTGTGTGTGTGTGTGTGTGTAAGATTATTGTGTTAATCATAGAGCGGGGAATATCTCAGTTCTTAGCTATCTCCTGGAAGGTTAAAAACTATCGATCACGAGTCCAGCAAGTGATCTAGGACCATGGTGAATCGTAGACATAAACGACACATACGTACACCAACATAGGACCTCCCACTCAGGGTCTGGCACTTTGTTAATTAACGACTTGTCGTGAAGGTTAAAGGAACTTGAGACAAGAGGTGGAAACAGGAAAATCCCAATTCACATAATAACAGTGGGACATCCTGCCAGGAAAAATCCTCCTACACCTAAACACAAATCTGCTTCAAAACCATAACATATATACTTGTATATGCATATACATATACATATACATATACATACATATATATATATATATATATATATATATATATATGTATGCATGCATATACATACATACACACACATACATATACATATATATATATATATATATATATATATATACATATACATACATATATATATATGTATGTATATATATATATATATATATATATATATCTATATATATATATATATATATATATATATATATATATATATATATATATATATATACACACATATACTCACCAATTAGGCGATTTCCGCGTATATTCCTCCAGTCTTCGAAGGTCTCCCTCCAACTCAAGCCCAGTGGCTACTTTTATTACTTGCTTTTGGCTAACGACAGGTGATTCTTTAGAGCCAAGAGTGAATTCTAAAGATTGCTTGACGTAATAGCAATCCTTTGCTACACGAGACTACAAGATACTCTGAAGACGGGAAGGCATCAGAAACCCGGTGGAGCCTGGTTGCCTCGTTGTGTGTATGATAATATGATTTCTTTTTCTAAGGAAAGATTATTAAAAAAGCGACCAAACATTTCCATGTGAAAGTCGGGACACATGTTTATTCCTACTGTGTTATTATATAAAATTTCGGCACTTGCAAGAGACCCAGCTGAGACGATAGAATAAAATAATTTTCGATTTCGTCCATAAATGAGAAGTTCTACCTACGCCTTTCCGCACCGAGCGGTGGGCGGTACTAGCATGCCAGCTCAGAGTTGCCAAGACTTAGAACTAGAAAACGAGAGTCTGTTACTATGTCCTCTAAAAGAAATGTATATACTGCGTATATAAATATATTTATATGTATGTTGATGCATGGAGAACAGTTGAGTGGGAGGGTGGTGAGGTGAACATAGAAAAATGTTAGTTTTATTCACTGACGTTTCGCCTTTACCTACCATATTCTTCCCCCACTTTAGCATTAAAATCACCCATTGCCAACGTGTATCTATTTTTTCTTGATCCACTACTTGATTTAACATCATAGAAGATCTTAATTTTATCTGTTGAATTCTGTGAATTTAGTGAATAAACCTGAATTATTTCAATAACGTACGTACCTTACATAGCCTTATCACAATCCGAGGAGGTAAGGGCGAAACGTCAATGAATAAAACTCAAACTGTTTTCTGCGTTTACCTCACAATCTTGTCACTTATAGATATCTGTATATGTATGTATATATATATATATACAGTATATATATATATATATATATATATATACATGTGTATATATATATATACATACACACACACACACACACACACACACACACACACACACACACACACACACACACACACACACACACACACACACACACACACACACACACACACACGGAAATGGCGGAAATTATGAACAAACATTTTAAATCAGTGTTTACAAGGGAGAACATACAACCTGAAGAGATTGAATGGAAAGAGAAAGTCCCCCCTATGGAAGAAATAGAAGTAACAAAGAATGAAATATTGACACACTTGAGTAATCTTGATGTCAGAAAATCGCATGGACCAGATGAAATAGCAAACTGGATACTGAAAGAATGCAGGAATGAACTGGCAGACAAAATACATAGCATACTAAATAGTTCCTTGAAAGAAGGAAAAGTTCCGGAAGATTGGAAAAAAGCAAATATAGTACCTATATATAAAGGAGGAAATAAAGAAGAACCTACCAACTATAGACCAGTCTCTCTAACAAGTACAATAGCAAAAATTTGTGAAAGAATTATCAAAAGTAGATGGGTAAAATATTTAGAAAAAAACAAAGTGTTAAATCCAAGGCAATTTGGATTCAGACAAGGACGATCATGCGTCACCAATTCAATATGTTTCTATTCAAGGCTAATAGATATAATACAAGAAAGAGATGGATGGGCGGACTGTGCATTTTTAGATCTAAAGAAAGCTTTTGACAAAGTACCACATAAGAAGTTGCTTAAGAAATTAGAAACTGAAGGAGGAATACAGGGAAAACTACTAAATTGGATGGAGGACTTTTTGCAAGAAAGAAAAATGAGAGTAGTGATAAGAAACCAGCACTCAAAATGGGATGAAGTAATAAGCGGTGTTCCGCAGGGAACAGTTCTGGCCCCAATAATGTTTGCTATATATATTAATGATATGGATGAAGGAATTGAAAGCTATATGAGCTTCTTTGCAGATGATGCAAAACTACTGAAAAGAGTGAAAACTGAAGAAGATTGTGAATCACTACAGAGAGATCTAAATAAAGTACAGGAATGGAGTAGGAAGTGGGAGATGGAGTTCAATACAAAAAAGTGTAGTGTAATGGAATTTGGAAAAAGCAAAAACAGAATAACAGGAGCATATAAATTGGGAGAAGAAGGAATAAAAAAAGTAGAAAATGAGAAGGACCTGGGAGTCATTGTTATGAATAATATGTCACCTGAGAAACATATAAATAAGATTTTTGGAGAAACTTATAACCTAATAAGAACAATCAAAGTGGCATTTACATACCTGGATGAAGAAATGGTGAAGAAAATCCTAATCACCCTGATAAGACCAAGATTGGAATATGCAGCAACGATATGGTCACCAAGTACAAAAAAATGTATAAAAAAACTTGAAAGAATACAAAGAGCAATTACAAAATTGGCACCAACACTCTCAAAACTATCATATGAAGAGAGACTAGAAAAACTTGAACTACAGACACTAGAGCAAAGAAGAGAGAGAGGAGATTTGATAGCTATTTACAGAATCATGAATGGCATAGAAATTACTGATAGGGAGAATCTGATAAAATGGGATGACAGAAATACTAGAGGACACGGAAAGAAAATAAAAAAAGACAGCTATAGAAGAGATTTGAAAAAGAACAGCTTTCCTCACAGAGTAATAGACAGTTGGAACAAGTTAGATGAGAAAGTGGTGTGTGCAAAAACAATACATGAATTTAAATTTTTTTTAGATAAAATGAGAAATGAAGACGGGACCTGACGAGCATAGCTCCCCTTCCGTAAAATACAACTAGGTAAATACAACTAGGTAAATACACACGCATATATATGTATATATATATATTTATATATATATATATATATACATATATATATATCACTTAGACAAAATGTTGTAGCACATTTGTAAATGATAATCACGAAGAACCCACGGTCGGAATAAAAGGAAACTTTAGAAGAAAGTGTAACTTCTATATTTCAGCTAATAGCATTCCTGAAGAGGGCTATAGCTATCAGCCGAAATATAGAAGTTATACTTTCTTCTAAAGTTTCCTTTTATTCCGACTGTGGGTTTTTCGTGATTGATATATATATATGTGCGTGTGTATTTACCTAGTTGTATTTTACGGGAAGGGGAGCTATGCTCGTGGTGTCCCGTCTTCATATCTCATTTTATCTCGACTGTTTTTAAATTCATGTATTGTTTTTGCACACACCGCTTTCTCATCTAACTTGCTCCAAATGTATATTACTCTGTGGGGAAAGCTGCTCTTTTTCAGATCTCTTCTATAACTGTCTTGATTTTCTTTCCGTGTCCTCTTGTATTTCTATCATCCCATTTTATTAGATCCTCTCTATCAATAGTTTCTATGCCTTTCATGATTCTATAACTTCAACTTTCCTCTCTCTCTTCTTTGCTCTAATGTCTGTAGCTCAAGTTTTGCTAGTTTCTCTTCATTTGATAGTTGTGAGATTATAGGTGCCAATTTTGTAATTGCTCTTTGTATTCTTTCAAGTTTTGTTATACATTTTTTGTACTTGGTGACCATGTCGTCGCTGTATATTCCAATCTTGGTCTTATCAAAGTGACTAGTATTTTCTTCACCATTTTTTCGTCCAGGTATGTAAATGCCACTTTGTTCTTATTATATTATAAATTTCTCCAAAATTTTTGTTTATATGTTTCTCAGGTGACATATTATTCATAATAATGACTCCCAGGTCCTTCTCATTTTCAACTTTTTTATTTCTTCTTCTCCCAATTTATATAATCTCACTATTCTATTTTTGCTTCTTCCAAATTCCATTATACTACAATTCTTAATATTAAACTCCATCTCCCACTTCCCACTCCATTCCCATACTTTATTGAGATCACTCTGTAGTGACTCACAATCTTCTTCAGTGTTCACTTTTTTCAACAATTTTGCATCATCCGCAAAGAAGCTCATATAACTTTCAATTCCTTTATCCATATCAATATCAATATCAATATATATATATATAAATATATATATAAATATACATTCATATATATGTATATATATATATGTATATATATATATATATATATACATCTATCTATGTATGTATATATATATATATGTATATATATGTATATATATAGCAAACATTATTGGGGCCAGAACTGTTCCTTGTGGAACACCACTTATCACTTCATCCCAATTAGAGTGTTTGTCTCTTATCACCACTCTCATTTTTCTTTCATGCAAGAAGTCTTCCATCCACTTCAGTAGTTTGCCCTGTATTCCTCCTGCAGTTTCTAGTTTCTTAAGCAACTTCTTATGTGGCACCTTATCAAAAGCTTTTTTCAGGTCTAGAAATGCACAATCAGCCCATCCATCTCTTTCTTGTATTACATCTATTAGCCTTGAATAGAAACACATTGAGTTTGTGACGCATGATCGTCCTTGTCTAAATCCAAATTGCCTTGGATTTAGTAGTTTTTTTTTCAAATGCTTTACCCATCTAGTTTTGATATTTTTTTTCACAGATTTTAGATATCGTACTTGTAAGAGAGACCGGTCTATAGTTAGTAGGGTCCTTCTTTATATATTGGTACTATATTTGCTCTTTTCCAATCTTTTGGAACTTTTCCTTCTTTCAAGGAACTGTTTATTAGACTATGTATTTTGTCTGTTAGTTTATTCCTGCATTCTCTCAAAACCCAGTTTGTCATTTCATCCGGTCCATGCGATTTTCTGACATCGAGATTATTCAAGTGTTTCCTTATTTCATTCCTTGATACTTCTATCTCTTTCATAGGGGGGACTTTCTCCCATTCGATATCTCCAGGTTGTATGTTCTCCCTTGTAAACACCGATTTAAAATGCTTGTTCATAATTTCTGCCATTTCTATTTCCTCTGTGTATTCAACTCCTTGTCTTAATTTCTCTAATTCTTGTTTGTTATTCAGTTTGTTTACAAATCTGTAAAATAGATTTGGTTGATCTTTACATTTTTCGATAACATCTTTTTCTTATTTTTTCTTTTCTTCTCTGCACGCTTGTACATATTCATTTCTATAACAAGTATATATTTTCCATTTTTCAGGTCTTTTGTCTTTTTTTCCATTTTATCCAAGCTTTATCCCTTTTGTCTTTTAACTCACTACATCTTTTGTTGTACCAGCACTTTACATAATCTTTTCTTGCTTTTGTCTTGGAACATGCTTATCCACTCCTTCTTTATAAAATGTTGTCAAAATATTCCATTTCTCTTCTACTGTTGCTTCCTCCTTGTGTATTCTTTCCCAGTCAGCTTTTTGAAAGAATTCTCTTATTCTATCAAAATTTGTTTTTCATACATCAATCTTCCTTTTCTATATTGTTCGTTTTTTTCATGTATTTTTCCTCATTTAGTTCCAGTTCAACCAATATGTTGTCACTTTTACTTATTGGTGTCTTATATTCAACCTTGTCCACTATATTAGGTTCTGATGTGATTATTAGGTCCAGTCTCGCTGGTTCTTCCTCATTTCTATACCTAATATTCTCTTGCATCCATTGCGTTATTGTATGTTCTATAATCATATCAAGTAGTACATTTCCCCATGAGTCGTCTCCACCCTTCGCTGTTATTTCTTCCCGGCAGATTTCTTTACAATTAAAGTCACCCATTATAACTATTCTTCCTCCATCTTCCATTATCTTATTTAGTGTTATCCTTGTGTCCTCTAACATACTTTTGTGTTCTTTCTCTTCCCACGAAACCGTTTTAGGAGGCACATAATTCACTACAATTTTCCTGCTCTTCCCATCCTTGTTCTCCACTTCCATCATAATCATCTCTACTGTATTCTTTCCATATGTGATATTCCTCACATTTATATCCTTCTTAGTCAGGAACATAACTCCACCCCCTTTTTTACCTCTCTGTTTCTAATCCAGTAATTATGTGCACCATATCCTACACTGTTGGGTGGTAGTGGACCCTTCAATTTTGTCTCTACAATTCCCATTATGTCCGGTTCTTTTTCCTTCAGATAATCATTCAGTTCGTTCAAGCCTGTTATTAAACCATCTACTTCCATTGTATTTTCTGTTTCCCTTTTGTTTTTCTCTGCTATGAACTATTTCTTCACTTTCATATTCACTACTCTCCAATAGAATTTCTCTTTTTCTTACTCTGTTCTTTTCTCGTTTTTTCCCATAGCTTTTAGTCTTTTTTCCTCCTCTCCTCTTTATTCATTTATCTTTTTATCCATACCTTTTTATATTGTTCACTGTCTGCTAGTTTCCCTGTTTTTTGCTAAGATATTCTCTGCTGTCGTTTGTGACCAGAATTTAACCTTAATTGGTCTGGTCTTATCTGTATTGTATTTCCCTAGTCTACATATTTCTTCTATTGGTTTCCTTATTTCTGGTTCATCTTCTTAAACTACTTCTAATATGTTGTTTACCTTTTCCTTTTCCTCTTTTACTCGTGTGGTCCTATTTAGAATATACTTCTCTTCCACCCCAAATATAATTATACATTTCTTTTTGTCTGGTAAGTCTCTTACTATATTCTCCTTTTCTCTCATCACTTTAATAACTGTGTCCTTAGTTTGTTCATTCATCTGTTGTTTCACTATATCTGTAAATACAACTTTGTTGTTCTCTTGGACTTTTCTCCAACCCTGTGCTTTGTTTGTTATGGACTCTTAATTCTCTTTATTCTTCATCTTTAATTCCTCATTCTCCTCTTTTACTTCTTTTAACTGTCTTTTGAATTCTTCTATTTCTTTAGTTAGTTTTTGGTTCTCCTTCTTTAGTTCTTCCAATTTATCAACTCTTTCCATAATCTGTGTAAGTTGGCTGAACCTAGCCTCCCAATGTTTGGTCATTTTCTCTAGTTTTTCCTCTAGACTTGCTAATCGGGGGACGTTGGCATCCCTCCCCCCTCATTAAATCCATGGAAATTATTATCTCTACTTTCTATTGTGCTGTTCTTATCTATATTTCTAAACTTAATGCTTTTACCGATATTTTCGACTTCGCCTGCATCGTCTGGAGCCCTCTTGTTGACATTTCTCCTGACGTCCGGGGGAACCCGTTCGTCACCTTCCTCATTTCCTTCCATTTCCCTCAGTATTCCCTCCCTTTCTCCTTTTTCTTCACCTTCCCACTACACCACGAGCTTTCCCCTTCCCTATGAATACAACAAATGTACTCCCTCGTTGTTGAGATCGATGAAACTTGAAGTTTTCTTGGAGTTCCAAACTTCGCAGTCACTTCGACCGACGTGTATTTACCTAGTTGTACCTAGTTGTATTTTACGGGAAGGGGAGCTATGCTCGTGGGTTCCGTCTTCATATCTCATTTTATCTCGAATGTTTATAAATTCATGTATTGTTTTTGCACACACCACTTTCTCATCTAATTTGTTCCAAATGTCTATTACTCTGTGAGGAAAGCTGTTCTTTTTCAGATCTCTTCTATAGCTGTCTTTCTTGATTTTCTTTCCGTGTTCTCTTGTATTTCTATCATCCCATTTTATTAGATCCTCTCTATCAATAAGTTCTATGCCTTTCATGATTCTATAAGTAGTTATCAAGTTTCCTTTCTCTCTTCTTTGCTCCAATGTCTGTAGCTCAAGTTTTACTAGTCTCTCTTCATATGATGGTTCTGAGAGCGTTGGTGCCAATTTCGTAATTGCTCTTTGTATTCTTTGAAGTTTTTTTTATACATTTTTTGTACTTGGTGATCATGTCGTTGCTGCATATTCTAATCTTGGTCTTATCAAATTGACTAGTATTTTCTTCACCATTTCATCATTCAGATATATAAATGCCACTTTGATTGTTATTATCAAATTATAAGTTTCTCCTAAAATCTTATTTATATGTTTCTCAGGTGACATATTATTCATAACAATGACTCCCAGGTCCTTCTCATTTTCAACTTTTTTATTCCTTCTTCTCCCACTTTATATGATTCTATTATTCTTTTTTTGCTTCTTCCAAATTCCATTATACTACACTTCTTAATATTGAATTCCATCTCCCACTTCCTACTCCATTCCCATACTGTATTGAGATCACTCTATAGCGACTCACATTCTTCTTCAGTGTTCACTTTTTTTTTTAACAATTTTGCATCATCTGCAAAGAAGCTCATATAACTTTCAATTCCTTTATTCATATCATTAATATTTATAGCAAACATTATTGGGGCCAGAACTGTTCCTTGTAGAACACCACTTTTTACTTCATCCCAATTTGAGTGTTTGTCTCTTATCACTACTCTCATATTTCTTTCTTGCAGAAAGTCTTCCATCCATTTAAGCAGTTTGCCCTGTATTCCTCCTTCAGTTTCTAATTTCTTAAGCAACTTCTTATGTGGTACTTTGTCAAAAGCTTTTCTTAGGTCTGGAATTGCACAATCAGCCCATCCATCTCTTTCTTGTATTATATCTATTAGCCTTGAATAGAAACATATTAAATTGGTGACGCATGATCGTCCTTGTCTGAATCCAAATTGCCTTGGATTTAGCTTGTTGTTTTTTCTAAATTCTTTACATATCTACTTTTGATCATTCTTTCACAAATTTTTGCTATTGTACTTGTTAGAGAAACTGGTCTATAGTTGGTAGGGTCTTCTTTATTTCCCCCTTTATATATAGGTACTATATTTGCCTTTTTCAATCTTTTGGAACTTTTCCTTCTTTTAAGGAACAGTTAATTATGATATGTATTTTGTCTGCCAGTTCATTCCTGCATTCTTTCAAAATCCAGTTTGCCATTTCATCTGGTCCATGCGATTTTCTGACATCATGATTACTCAAGTGTTTCATTATTTCATTCTTTGTTACTTCTATATCTTTCATAGGGGGGACTTTCTCTTCCCATTTCATATCTCCAGGTTGTATGTTCTCGCTTGTAAACACCGATTTAGAATGCTTGTTTATAATTTCTGCCATTTCTATTTCTCCTGTGTATTCAACTCCTCCTTGTCTTAATTTCTCTAATTCTTGTTTTTTTCTCAGTTTCTTGTTTACAAATTTGTAAAATAGTTTTGGTTGATCTTTACATTTTTCTATGACATCTTTTTCATATTTTCTCTTTTCCTCTCTGCACGCTTGTAGATATTCATTTCTATAACAAGTATATATTTTCCATTTGCCAGGTCTTTTGTAGTTCTTCCATTTGGTCCAGGCTTTATCTCTTTTGTCTTTTAACTCCCTACAACTTTTGTTGTACCAGCACTTTACATATTCTTTTTCTTGTTTTTGTCCTGGGACGTACTTTTTCCACTCCTTTTTTTTTTTTTTTTTTTTTAGATTTTTGTCCAAATATTCCATTTCTCTTCCACTGTTGTTTCTTCTATGTATATTCTTTCCCATTTTTCTTTTTGAAAGAATTCTTTTATTTTATCAAAATTTGTTTTTTTCATACATCATTCTTCCTTTTCTATATTGTTCATTTCTTTTCATGTATTTTTCCTCATTTAGTTCCAGTTCAATCAATATGTGGTCACTTTTATTTATTGGTGTCTTATATTCAATTTTGTTCACTATTTCAGGTTCAGATGTGATTATTAGGTCTAGTCTCGATGGTTCTTCTTCATTTCTATACCTAGTGTTCTCTTGTATCCATTGTGTCATTGTATGGTCAATAATCATCTCAAGTAGAACATTTCCCCATGAGTCGTCTCCACCCTTTACGGTCATCTCTTCCCAGCAGACTTCTTTGCAATTAAAGTCGCCCATCATAACTATTCTTCCTCCATCTTCCATTATCTTATTTAATGTTATCCTTGTGTCTTCTAACATATTTTTATGTTCACTCTCTTCCCACGAGGCTGTTTTTGGGGGCATGTAATTTATTACAAACTTTCTGCTCTTTTGTCTCTGTCTTCCACTTCGATCATAATCATCTCTACTGTATTCTTTCCATATGTGACACTCCTCACGTTTATATCCTTCTTAGTCAGGAACATAACTCCACCCCCTTGTTTTGTCTCTCTGTTTCTAATCCAATAATTATATGCATCATGTCCTACACTGTTGGGTGGTAGTGGACCTTTTAATTTTGTCTCTACAATTCCCATTATGTCCGGTTCTTTTTCCTTCAGATA
>NC_134777.1:97252722-97332722 GCF_046742065.1 Oratosquilla oratoria
TAAGAAAAACGTCATCCATCCAGCGTGAATGCGCGTCATCTATCGACAGAGCTGCAAACTATAAATCGGAAGTGGCGTAGCGCGGCTTTCAAATCATACTTAACTTGTATTATATATAGTGTTTATGGAAATTTTAAAACTGATCCTTTCGCTAAAATAATCAACATCTCGAAAAAGTTTTACTTTCTCTTTATAAAATAATGAGTAGTAATTTTATGACTTTTGCATGCAAACAAGACTATTTAATATTTGCTTTACACACATGATCACATTTATAAAATCAAAAGTTGGTAAAATACTTCTGCACAATGCATCATTCATTACTAAATATTTGAAATTGAGTAAACAGTTAAAATTTAAAAGGTTATTTTAGTTATATTTATCTTATTATTTCTGTAATATCATGTTTTTCTTGTTTGTGCTTGTGCTTATGTTTGAACTTTGTATACTTATTCAAGTATCTGTACACAAATTATACAAACAAGGATAGTAAAAGTTTGGTATACATGAGATTCTTTTATTTGCAACAAAGCAATACTGTCTTGTAAAGAACATATACCAAACAAACTAAAAGAAATAACATTATTCAACTTCAAAAATGAACCATACATCAGGCAACCAAAACATGCAATCAGATATTAAATACCAAACAAAACATTGGAAAATCAGTAATCAAAAACAATAATATGAAACAAAAATAAACAAAGAAGCAGACATAACATGCATATTAAGCAAAAATAAAGCAAAAAATATAAACAGAAAAAAAGAAAAACACAAAAACAAACAAACAAAAATATATACATATGTAGAAAGACAGGTACTGTATTGTAAAAAACATAGACAAAAATAAAAGGATGAACATGCAAGAAATAAGTCACAAAATCAAACAAACAAGATTTGCAATCATACATAAAATAATTTTGCAGAGGATAAAAACATAACTTCTTTGATCAAATTACATGGAAATCACACATTTTAGAGAAAATAGGTAAAATAATGCAACCATATGCTAGTTTTTTATATGAAATTATGCATTTGAGCAAAAACCGTCCTTGTTTGAGATTTGGTCGCCTATGACAAGATCTAAGAATATAAGGTCTAACCACTTCCGACCGAATTTCGAGGGAGTTGGCGCAGCGGGCCCGTGAACGTCACCTGGCTGTTCAAAGTGGGGTTAGCGGGTCCTATAGCTGTCAGTTGAAGCTGGTCCGTCGTTCGAAAATGACGTCGCCTTCGCTCGCACAGCTCCACGCAATTAGTTATATTCTGACAAATATTATATAAAATATATATATAAAATATTATAGTTCCTGTCTATATATATGAATATATAATATATATATATAAAATATTATAGTTCCTGTCTTCCTTGGCGTTTCACAGTTTTCTTCAGTGTATCACAAAGAGAAAATGGACTCAGCCAAATGACGTCAGAAGCTGCGCAGAAGAATGTAAACGGTCTGACCTGTATATTTAGACCTTGGCCTATGAGCGAGTCGGACGGCATTCGTAGCTGCGGTTGGTAAATTTGCAGAGGATAAAAAACGTAATTTCTTTGATCAAATGACATGGAAATCACACATTTTAAAGAAAATAAGTCAAATAATGCAACCATATGCTAGTTTTTTTTTTATACAAAATCCTATATAGTCTTTGGGCTTGTCCGAACCATATCAACACTTTCAGCTGAATAAGCTCGAGTGAGTGCCGCCTGCCTGAACGAAGGGCTTTATCTCTACATGTTTGAAAGGATAAAACACACCAATACTAGTTAAATCAAACTATTCATGAACACATTCAAACTGAAATTGCACCACGAATAGGCCTAGGCCTACTAGGCAAAATAATAAAACATAAAACTACTGCAAGATCTACATAATGTAGTTTACAACTTGTCATTTCACATCCCTTGAACGACTTCTTTAATTCAATGTAGATAAAGACATGCTGGAAAAGGTGCCCTGAAGAAATTTATAACAGCGCATTTTACTTTTTCTTGGATGCGAGAATGCATCAATGTAGCGGTTTTTTCGACAACATTTATAACACAAATATAAACAGCTGTTCTGCGGTTCCACATTACTACGAAATTCACTATGGCCGGAACTCGAACATTAAATGTGATATGTGGAAGATTATTTCGTAATTTTACACGTCCTGCATGTATGTCACCAGCTAGCTCGAATCATTCAATATTGTTATATTCTTGTGTAAATTTTCACTACAGTAACAAAAAGACTTGAGTCCAAGAATCATAGAATGTCTATTCATTATGATTATTGAAAAAATGTTTGTTTTGTAAGCAAATACGTTTTACCATGTATAATGGCATTACAGTACAGTTCATTTGACATAGACATAGTTTTGTGATGAGATAATTTGAATTGATCAGTCACTAGGTATCGGTACACTGATTTCTCAAGTTGTGTCATACTAAGACACAAGTAGCTAGGTCAACATGAAAATGGAATTCATGATATTTGAGCTGAAGTAGTTCTCATGGGATGCAAAAAGTCGCTATGAGTATAATGCAATTTGAATTATCCATCTAGCTGTCCTTGTTCTCGAGATATTGCATTTTGAATGGAATTAAATCGGGCCTATTTTCTCCCCGGAAATCGGGCCGAAACGTGCGGTCTGACGAATCGCCGATCGAACGTAAACAATGACGGTTTTTGCTGACAGGCACAATTTTATATAAAAATTTAGCATATGGTTGCATTATTTGACATATTTTCTTTAAGATGTGTGATTTCCATGTAACTTGATCATAGAATTACGTTTTTATCCTCTGCAAAATTACCCACCACAGCTACGAATACCTTCAAATTACATGAAAATCACACATTTTAAAGAAAATAGTTTGAATAATTCAACTATATGCAAGCTATTACACTAATAACACAATAGTAACAAACTTAATAGTGTAGTTTGATCCATACCACCAGTGATCATAGATAGCGGGCAGGACGAATCGTAGCTGTGGTCCGTAATATTACGGAGGATAAAAACGTAACTTCTCTTTGATCAAATTACATGAAAATCACACATTTTAAAGAAAATAGTTCAAATAATTCAACTATAAGTCTATTACGCTAATAACATAATCGTAAGAAACTTAATAGAGTGAAGTTTGATAAGATGGCGGGTTGATGTTGATGTTGTTATCCGATAATCCGACCCGATAGAAAAAAAAACTAATTAATACCTCAGATTTCTCAGCTCTACCGTAACACGCTGCCTTTATTTTGGTATTAGAATAATCCGCGATACTAGTAGTTTTTCTTTATTATGGTCAGTTGCCACAACCGTAAATATGTTAGCTCATCTTTTACGTTGAAACATATGCCAATTTTCGATTTACTGCTGAATGCAGGCCGCCATGTTTATCTTATGTTTTTATTGACCGACATGTAACTGATGGTGTGAATGTTTGAAATTTACTACGATCGTAGTAAATACACTCACACAACATTTTTATTAATTAACTTTCCCGCGGTATATAAATTTGGCCGTTTGAATGGCGTGCGCATAAAATGACGCGCTATGGTGCTCGTCATCGACGGTGGCGCCTCTGGTGGTGTTTGACCTACCTAACACAAGACCAGGCTTGCACAAGCCCAAGGACAAGTAATTGACGGATAAGCAGCATACAGATTAACATAATAATGCTTGTTTTTGTTGTTTAAATGATTTTTTCTGTGTTGACAAGTAAACCCTGTCCCTGTGCCAAACCACCAATAAGTGACACCACTCAATAAAAACACAGATGTGGTTATTTTGTATGCTTTTAAATGTTTGTGGTCCTATACATATAATAACACGATGGTTTTGTCTAACTTTTGGTCTAATTTTTTGCATCTCAGAACAGCTTTATGCAATGCTTATTTGATGAAATGTTACATTGATAAACAATCTGCCAAACTAAGTATGTCCGGTCCAGTTATTCTGAAACACGAAAGACAAGGTTACCCATTCTGATAAATGGGCCAATTTTGAGGTGCCAGCAGTACAGTCCTGGTTTTTGTGCCAGCCAAGCAATTTGCATTGGAATAAAGATATTAGTTCACTTTATCACTTATTAATTAAGATTTTCAGTGTGCCCTGGATATGCTGACTTGATTAACAATTCAAGCTATGAGGCAGTTCATGGTGTCTCAAAGCTTGCATTGAGCTCCAAGTTGTCAGCAGTGTATCACATCCTAATTATCTCAATATTGATGCAGCCATTTGCTTTGAAAATTGCAGACAATAATATATGGCACAAACAATTTATTTATGCCAATATTAACAAAAAACACCAAATATCATCAGAGTTGTTGGTAGTTGTCAGTAATTAGTATGATTGCTTGTCAGTGTTTGGCACATGGATTACTTGTCAGTAAAGAAAAACTTGTTTCTTTAGTGAGTGACAATAACTTTCAAATATTATGTAGCAGAAATCATTTTCACAACAAAAACAAGCATTATATTAATTTATATGCTACTTGACAGTCATTTTGTGTTACTTGTCGGTCCTTGTCTGTCCTTGTTGGTCTTTAGTATGACTGGTCAAGTTGATTTTTATGTTCTGTATAAATTCACTTGAATCCATAGTGATCATAATGTTGCACCACAGTCAAAACTAGGGTTCTATTTCAGTATCATGCAAACTTATTTTTCGTTTCTTTTTCATATGAGATATTTATTTTTTCTATGGTTAGGTTAAGTTAAAACTTATTGTACAACATAAGTTTCATGTAAAAATATCTGTGCTTGTGTGATTCTGAAACTTTACTAAAGCTGGTTTATGAATATAACACTAAGGGACAGAGGCAGCCTACAAATCATGAATTTTTTTAATAAGAGCCAAAAGAAATACTTTAAAGTTACTCTGCCCTTTAGAGATTTTTAAGATGTGGTTGGGTATCAAGCTTAGCTAAGATCAGTCAGTCTGTTGCCCTTGGTATTTCTTGGAGGAAACCTGCAGTTCCCTGGTAAGTAGCCATGGCATCCAATTTGGCCTGTAAATCACTCAGAGGGAATTTTGTTTCTGTTCCAATAAAATGTAAACACATTATTCATTTTCTGTTTTGCACTTGAAAGGTGTATGTTTTCTATGGATAGGTTAGGGTAGGTTAGTAGCTATTAGACAACATAAGTTTCATGTACTGTTTCATGTTCATCTGTACTTGCATGTTTCTAGAATTTTATTGAGGTTTTGGTTAGGGTGAGAGTAGGTTATCCATGAAGAGCTAAAATGGAAGAAGAAACAACTGGGTGGTGGATGAGAGTGGGATGAGTAGAAGTGGGTGCATGTCTTGGCTGGATACTTCCCTTATGAGGGGGAAGAAGCCTTTGGTATATAGATTGATAGGTAGACAATGCTGTGGATACATATATTTCTACAATTATTTTTGCATACAAGGTACATTTTTGGTTTATGTCTTATAGAATGGACATCAATTCACTTGAATCAGTACAGAGGAGAACGCCCAAAATGATACTTGGGATCAGAAATTTACCATACAAAGACAAGCTTAGGCACCTTAATCTATACTCTGGAAAGATGCAGAGTGCGGGGTGATCCAATAGAGGTGTTTAAGTGTATCAAAGCCTTTAACAGGGGTGATGCAAGCAGGGTCATCATATTAAGACAACAGGGCAGGACTCACAGTAATGCACTGGACAAATTTAGATTTAAGAAGGAAATAGACAAGAACTGGTTTACTAACAGTGTTTAACAAATGGAATAGACTTAGTAACCATGTAGTGAGTGCTGAAACTATCAGTTGTTTTAAGAAATGGTTGGATGACTTTAGGGATGGGGATGACAAGTTGGAAATGGACATGGAACTCCCTAGTATAGGCCTTATGGTCTCTTGCAGTCTTCTTCATTCTTATGTTCTTATGTGTTTCTGCTGTCTAGATCCTGTGACTACTACTGCTCTATATGTTAAGTCTTTTATTTGTATTCACTGTTAAGTCTTTGGTGTGTTGGCTGAAGGTTGTGTATATATGAATTAGGCCTATATTTTATGGTTTTTGGTTTATTCTTAACTGTTAGTGCTTCTTTGATTCTTGATAGTCAGGGGTAAGTAGTATCATTGATGAGTTTGATGACTTCCGAGGGGAAGCAGATATTCTGTTTTGTTTCAGCCAAAGTTCTAGCTTGTTGAGGTAGATACATAAGAGTTTGGCAGTGATTTTGTAGTTGCATTGTTGAAGTATTATTCAAAGGTCATCCATAGAGTTGAGAGTTTTGATCTTGCACTCTGGTTTTGGTGTGGGGAAATCATGTGTGATTTAATCCTGTTTTTAGTTTAACATCTCAAACTACCTCTCTCAGAGAGTATAGAGAGGACATTACATTGCTCTAAATCTCACAGCCAGCAAACATTCCAGATCACCTGTGTAAAGGCTAAATAATGTTTGTAATAATGCTGCTCCTTCAGAGACTTAAAATTAGCTAAGATTACATGTGTATCCCAGTACTTCTCAAACCTGGTACATTGTACTGATTTATTGCATATTTGGATATTCATAACCATAGTAATGATGTACTATACTCCCTATCCTTGCCTATGGTACACATAACAAAATGTGTGTTGTACCATCTGAGAGAAAATAAATTCATATATTAGTATGAGCATATTAATGAATTACAGAAGAACTGAATAATATATGAATGGATGATTTGCCCAAAAATCTAAGTATAGACACCCATAATTGAGTGAAGAAGACCTTGTTAGATTATTTATTAAACTGAATCGCATAATTGTAAATTTTGGTTTTGTAAGGATAATTTTTTTTTTCTGAATTATGCTCCCTTGATCGCAATCAGTCAGTTCAGGAAAGGTTTTTAACAATATTTTGGTTAAGGATGAAAAGAAACTTCAACTCTGATGCAAAATATTATTGATATTTCCATTATTTTACAGTTATTCAGCGGCACTTATACTGTGCAGCCTCATTAGGTATAAATGGATATGAAAAGGAACGAGCAAAAGCAGCTCTCCAGTTTTCTGGTATAGAGGATAACTTTCGAGAAAGGATGTTTTCCTATTTTGAAAAGGAGGATAAGAATTTAGTATTTACTGAAGATCTTAAGGCCATGGTTCATCTTGCTAAGTCAGATCCAAGAGATATTACACTTGTGGAAAATATGTTGACCAAGTAAGTAATACATTGAGTATCCATGGCACTTATGTTTTTTGATATTTTACTATTTCATATTTTGTAACAGGAATGCCCCTAGTTTTTAACAGTGAACTACTATTATAACAGAAAAGTGCCCTTATTGTTGCCTATTTATTCAGTCCAGAGTCTGAAAAGCAGAATGGTTTCTCTGTTTTGCCCTCATTTGATTCTGTATAGTATATTTTTTTGCTGAAAAGGTAATTTTACTTTAGTTTTTGCTGCTTTTGTTTTTAATATTTTTTGTATTGTTTTCTGTATGCATGGCATTTACCAAAAGTTTGAAAAGATAACCAGTAATATGATAATTTTTTCATTTAATACAGTTACCATTGAGATCTGTCAGCCTTCTGATTTTATATATATATGTATTGTTGCCTATTTGTTCAGTCCAGGGTCTGAAAAACAGAATGGTTTCTCTATTTGTCCTCATTTGATTCTGTATAGTATATTTTTTGCTGAAAAGGTAATTTTACTTTAGTTTTTGCTGCTTTTGTTTTTAATATTTTTGTATTGTTTTTTGTATATATATATTTATATATACATATATATACACATATATATATACATATATATACATATATATATACATATATATATACATATATATATACAGACGCTCCTCAACTTACGTTTTAGTTACATTCCGAACGGCCGAACGTAAGTTGAAAATGAACTTAAGTTGTTACTGTACCATACATCTGTAAATTCTATTACCCTATCTTATAAAACACCCCTAAATCATTAATAATACACATAACATTGTAAAATAACATTAATTTCAAATAAATTAAATTCAAGCAGCATAAATTGAGATGGTGGAGGAGGAGGGGGAGGAGGATGAGGCAAGGCACGTTCAGTCTGTCATTTGTGCCATGTAAACAATGGATGCAGCGTCATGCGTAAGTATTGTTTGAACTACAGAGAGTGCGCTAAACTAAAAAAATTCACTCCAAATTTTTTTTTTTTACAATTTTTTTTCACAGTCAGTTCAAACATAAAATCGAAAAAACGTAAAATGAAAGAACGTAAGTAGAGGAGCGTCTGTATACAGACGCTCCTCAACTTACGTTTTAGTTACATTCTGAACAGCCGAACGTAACGTGAAAAGGAACGCAAGTTGTTACTGTACGTTCCAGTAATGTATGACCGTTCATACTGTAGTATACATCCATAAATCCTATTACCGTATCTTATAAAACACCCCTAAATATTTAGTTATAAACATAACATTGTAAAATAATAATATTAATTTCAAATAGATTAAATTCAAGCAACATAAAGTGAGATGGTGGAGGAGGAGGAGGAGGGGTAGGAGGAGGAGGAGGAGGCATGTTCAGTCTGTCGTTTGTGCCATGTAAACAATGGACGCAGCGTCATACGTAAGTATCGTTTGAATGTCTCTTACTACGGAGAGCGTGCTAAACTAAAAAAAAAAAAAAAAAAAAAAAAAATTACAGTTAGTTCAAACGTAAAATCGAAAAAACGTAAAACGAATGAACATAAGTAGAGGAGTGTCTGTATATATATATATATATATATATATATATATATATATATATATATCACAAACATGTGACATGTGGAATGGACATATATATCACAAACAGGTGGAATGGAAGGGGGAATGGGGGGTGAGATAGTGTGTGTGAGCAAAACTTTTGACGCAGCCCGAAGGGATTTCTCCCCGTCCTCTCCTTTATATGGGGGGACGGAGAGGGGGGGGTCGCCGATTTAATGAAGCGGCCTTGCTGTGGATGTGCTGTGTCTTGCGACACTGCTTCTGACCCAGGGCAGTGGACAGGGTGCAGGGATGACCCATCATCTAGGAGGTGCTAAGATGGGAGGGAGGGTGGAGGGGTGTGGAGTGTTTTCGGGGATGGAATGGGTGGGAATGATTTTATGCCTTGTCTTTTTTGGCTACCTCCCTGGTAAGGGGGAAAAAGTCTTGGTATATGTATGTATGTATGTATGTATATATATATATATATATATATATATATATATATATATATATATGTATATATATGTATATATATATATATATATATTTATCTATATATATATATATCTATAAATATATATAGATATATATATATATATATATATATATATATATATATATATATATATATAAAATAGAGAATAAGTACTAACACCTATTCTGTACCATTCTTTAATGATTATGATTGTTTCCTGTAACCTGTACTCCAAATATTCAGGAATTGACAGCATACTCGTAGTTGTATAGTCAGTATTTCAAGAACATTAGTAGCACCCTTACAGATCTGAGTCACATTGCAATTTTTCATGTTTAGAGACCAATCTCCATTCATAGAGGAATGTTAATCTTCTTTTTATCTTTTAATATCCCTTGTTTCTGCTGTCATTAAATCGCTCCTAGGACCAATTATGGGTACCTGAAAGTGATGGTCCTGCAAGATGGATTTTAGAGAAAATCATCTCTCTGCCACCCATCTTCAAACTCCATCAATGTCTTCATCTTCAGTAGGAGGTGCATTCCCAAGGGACTGATACATGGTCTTAGGACTGGATCCAAAATCTCTTTCCATTAGTATAATATGGTTTTTTAATATCTGTTGCTTGAACTGCATTATTCAGTTAAGAGGATCATAATGTATTTATAATGCAAATGGTTGGATACTAGTTATCATTTGTAAGAAAGAGTATCAGTAGTATTGCGAATGTGCATATAAGATAATACTTATTATATTTAGAAAATATGCCAATATTTTATTTGCTGCCATTGAGACATCAAGAGATTCAGTCTCTTCATTTGAATATTTAATTTTTTTTTTGTAGGAAGATTTGGTCAACATAAGCCACCAATATGACAACCTCAGTTTTGTATTGATCCAGTTGTATATATACATACATACATATATATATATATATATATATATATATATATATATATATATATATATATATATATATATATATATATATATATATTTGATTAGGGTCCATGTAATGCAGTTTAGTGTATATTAAGGTTATAATTTATTCTTGCTCATTTATATTGTTATTGGAATATATGATAATGGTTGATGCATTTTATCAGGTTCAACAGCCAGAATAAAGGGATGCGATTTGGAAACTACACCTTTGGAACTGTCGTAATGCGAATGTATCACTTTCTTGGCTGCCCACAAGAAGCCTTGCAGGCAAGTGAGCATGTACTGTTGTTGTGGTGTATATATCCTCTCTGTCTGTCTCTCTCTCTCTTTCTCTCTCTCTCTATCTGTATCTCTCCATATGTTTGTATTTGCCTAATTGTAGTACTGTATACAGGAAAGGAGCAATGCTCATTTGGTCCTGTCTACTATTCTCTATTTTTCTAACATAACTAGACTCAAATTCATGTACAGTTCCAACTTTATCTAAATCAGTGATTTCCAGTTATCATTTTAGATTTGAATTTGAGTATTAATTGAGCTTGAGCTATATCACTTTCTAAGCTATTCCACATACTTATACATCTATGTGGAAAACCGTATTTCTTCACACCCTTTTGACATGTGGTCTCTTAATTCACTTCCATGACCTCTTAAAGCCCTCCCATCTTTAATTAGGAGATCTCTTCTATCAATGCAATCTATCCCCTTTAGTCACATGAACACTGTAATCATGTTACCTCTTTTTCTTCAATCTCTCAAAGTTGGTAGACTCCGTACTTTTAGTCTTTCCTCATATGGTTTATCTACCAGGCTGGGGACTAGTTTGGTTGTTGCCCTTTGTATTTTCTCAAGCTTGCTTATATCCTTCACTCTATGTGGGGACCATACAACTGACACATATTCCAGTTTTGGATGTATCAGGGTTTTGATGAGTTTTTTTTATCATCTCTTCATCCATATAATAGAACACCTCTTTAATCTTCTGCAGTAGTCCATATATCTTTACCACAATCCTCCTGATATGTCTGTCAGGTGACAGGTTGTCTTTTATCAACACTCCCAAGTCTTTCTCCTCTTTTGCTTTTGTAATGTGTTCGCTTCCCAAGGAATAGTTTAAGGATGGCCTTTCACTGCTATTGACCATTTCCAGTACTTTGCATTTTTTGGTATTGAACCTCATTTCCCATTCTTGGCTTCATGCAAAAATAGTATCTAGGTCTTTTTGCAATGTTCTAACTGTCCTCTCATTTTTCACTCTTCTCATGATTTTTGTATCATCAGCAAACATGTAGGCATAGCTTGTTGTTCCTTCCATTATGTCATTAATATAGACAAGCACTGAACCTTGTGGAACTATGCTCGTTACTGCTCTCCAGCTTGACATCTTGTCCTTTACTACTGTCCTCATGTATCTTTCCTTCAAAAAGTCTTTAATCCACCCTAATAGTTTGCCTCTCAGTCCTCCAACATGCTCCAATTTCCACATAAGTTGACAATGAGGTACTTTATCAAATGGCTTCTCTATGTCCAGGTACATGCAGTCCACTCACCCCTCTCACTGCAGCACATCAATCACTCTCGAGTAAAAGCTTAAAAGGTTCGACACATGTGACCCTCTAGATCTGAAGCCAAACTGTCTGTCAGATTGTTCATCTTTTTAAGATATTTGGTCCATTGATCTTTCACAATCCTTTCACATAATTTCACTATTGTGCTGGTTAGTGATACTGGCCTAAAATTTGGTGGTGTTTCCTTGTTTCCACCTTTGTGAATTGGCACCACGTTTGCCTTTTTCCAATCAAATGGCACAATGCCTTCTTTTAATGAGCATATAATAAAACTGAATCTTGTCTACTAGTTGTTCCCTACATTCTTTAAGTATCCAGTTTGAGATCCTGTCAAGTCCTGAAGCTTTTATTGCATCCTATGATCCCAGGAGATTGGGCACTTCCCTCACTTCTACATTTATATCTGCTAAACCTGGCTTTTTGTTCCCTTCACTTTTCTCCAAAAAGTTGCACTCTTTTGTGAAGATGGATTGGAAACCTTTATTCATTATTTCTGCCTGAGCTGAGGCCTCTTCAAAGACCTCACCATCTACTGTTAAGTTGGTGATTTCTTCCCTGTGTCTCAATTTATCATTTATGAACTTGTAAAACAGTTTTGGTTCATCTTTGCATTTATCTACTACACCTCTTTCAAAGTTGTTTTCTTCCTCCCTGCAAATTCTGGTATAGTCTTTCGTAGCTTTTTTGTAAGCTTCTTTTGTTTTATTGCTTCTTTTCTTTCTCCATTCTCCCCAAGACACATCCCTGGCCTTCCTTTCTCTAGTCTTTGGCACATGTTTCTTCACTCCTAGGTTGTAAATGTCAAGAAAGATTTCCCATTTTCTCCTTATTCCTGTGGTATTAGATGCATGTTATTGTGAGATTAAAAGCTGCTCAGTAGCATACAGCTGATACTTTAGGGTCTATAAGGGGCCCCTATGGACCAGAGTCACATTTTTTTCTGTGAGAGAGGAAACCTCTACTCATAGAGAAATGATACTACTTTACCATACTGCGACAGTCCCTCCGTTATGCTGTCCCCTCACTCTTAATACTGTCCTGTACCACTTCTCTGGCTATTCATTTCCTTTTTCACCAAAATCTGTGGTAGGGGAGAAAGAGTATTGCCACTGAGTGTTCCCACTTGAGTTGTAAAAGGTGACAAAAAACGGGACAGGGATAGGACTAGGCATCCTTCTCTCTACCCCAAAAGAGGACATAAAAAAAAAAAAAAAAAAAAAAGCAAAGGCATAAGAGGGTGTGGGATTAGTTTTCCAACCAGAACCCTAAGGTTTGGGTCTTTTAATGTGCATGGATGTGGTACAAATGAGAGTAAAAGGGAACAGATAGGCAGTATGTTTGTGAGAAGAAAGATGGATGTGTTGGCATTGAGTGAAACAATATTGAAAGGGAGGGGCAAGTTTGAGCTTGGGAGGGTGTCAGGAGTGAAGAGAGGATGAGGGAGAGAAAGGTAATGTGGATGAAGGTGAAACTGGGGAGGAAGATGTGGGTTTTTGTAAGTGTATATGGGCCTGGTAGTGAGAAGAGTGTAGAGAAAAGGGAGTCTTTTTAGATATATTTAAATGAATGCATAGAAGGTTTAGGGAGAAATGTCAATGTAGTGGTATTGGCAGAACTCAATGCTAGGGTAGGGGATGAACCAATAGATAGAGTGTTTGGAAAGTGCGAAGTTTCAGGAAAAAATTGTAGTGGAGAGATGATGGTGGAGATATGTCTAGAGAGTTGATTATAACAAATACAATGTTTAGGAAGAAAGTCAAGTACACATGGGAGAGGGTGGTGGGTAGGTGGTAGACAGGGCTTTAATGGACTATATTGTGGTAACCAGGAGAAGAGTAGGAAGTGTTTTTGGATATGCATGTTCAAAGGGGAGAGAGTGGGGAAATATCAGATCATTTTTTTGTGGAAGGTAAGTTGAGTGTGGAGGATAGATGGAGATAGGGGAAAAAGTACAGAAGGCAAGGAAGTGCTTAGAGTAAACTGCTTAAATGAGAAAGAAAAGGGTAAGGAGTACAAGAAGAAGTTGAGAGAAGAGTGGGAGGGAATGAAGTATATAGTAAAACTAGGAGTGGAGGAGTGGGGATGTTTCAAAGAGGGAGTCACAAAGTGTGCAAAGATGATGTGTGGAACAAGGAGGACAGGAGGAAATTGAAGGAAGGGTAGTGAATGGTGGGATGATGAATCAAAGAAGGTTGTAGAAGAGAAGAAATGAGTATTCACAAATTGGTTACAAAATAGGACAAGAGATTCATATGAGAGGTACAAAGAAAAGAGAAGTAAAGCATAAGATAAAGAAGGGAAAGATGAGAGCAGATATGAAATGTGGTAAGGGTATGAGAGAAAATTTTGAAAGTAATAGTAAGATGCAGATGGAGAGATGATAATGGAAGAGACGGCAGTAAGAGGAAGATGGGCAGAGTATTTTAAGGAGTTACAAAATGTGAAGGAGGATAGGGAGGGAAAGGTGGTTGTAGTGGGAAAAGCTAAGAAACTGACAGTGGTGAATGGGGAAAATGGAGGAGAAATAAGAAAAGATAAAGTGAAACCAGTTATTAAAATTATGAGAGCAGGTAAGGTACAGGAGTCCCTCAAATAATGCGGGGGTTAGGTTCCTGAAATTACCGCATATGACCAAATCCGTGTATGCTGACTTTCCATATAAAATACTGAGAACCGTATGTATTTACCTAGTTGTATTTTACGGGAAGGGGAGCTATGCTCGTGGTGTCCCGTCTTCATATCTCATTTTATCTAAACTATTTTTAAATTCATGTATTGTTTTTGCACACACCACTTTCTCATCTAACTTGTTCCAACTGTCTATTACTCTGTGAGGAAAGCTGTTCTTTTTCAGATCTCTTCTATAGCTGTCTTTTTTTATTTTCTTTCTGTGTCCTCTTGTATTTCTATCATCCCATTTTATCAGATTCTCTCAGTAATTTCTATGCCTTTCATGATTCTGTAAATAGCTATCAAATCTCCTCTCTCTCTTCTTTGCTCTAGTGTCTGTAGTTCAAGTTTTGCTAGTCTCTCTTCATATGATAGTTTTGAGTGTTGGTGCCAATTTTGTAATTGCTCTTTGTATTCTTTCAAGTTTTGTTATACATTTTTTTGTACTTGGTGACCATATTGTTGCTGCGTATTCCAATCTTGGTCTTATCAACTTCTTATGTGGTACTTTGTCAAAAGCTTTTTTTTAGGTCTAGAAATGCACAATCAGCCCATCCATCTCTTTCTTGTATTATATCTATTAGCCTTGAATAGAAACATATTAAATTGGTGACGCATGATCGTCCTTGTCTGAATCCAAATTGCCTTGGATTTAACACATTGTTTTTTTCTAAATATTTTACCCATCTACTTTTGAAAATTGTTTCACAAATTTTTGCTATTGTACTTGTTAGAGAGACTGGTCTATAGTTGTTAGGGTCTTCTTTATTTCCTCCTTTATATATGGGTACTATATTTGCTTTTTTCCAATCTTCTGGAACTTTTCCTTCTTTCAAGGAACTGTTTATTATGCTATGTATTTTGTCTGCCAGTTCATTCCTGCATTCTTTCAGAATCCAGTTTGCTATTTCATCTGGTCCATGCGATTTTCTGACATCAAGATTACTCAAGTGTTTCAATATTTCGTTCTTTGTTACTTCTATTTCTTTCATGGGAGGGACTTTCTCTTTCCATTCGATCTCTTCAGGTTGTATGTTCTCCCTTGTAAACACTGATTTAAAATGTTTGTTCATAATTTCCGCCATTTCAATTTCCTCTGTGTATTCAACTCCTTGTCTTAATTTCTCCAAGTCTTGTTTGTTTTTCAATTTGTTGTTTACAAATCTGTAAAATAGTTTTGGTTGATCTTTACACTTTTCTATGACATCTTTTTCATATTTTCTCTTTTCCTCTCTGCACGTTTGTACATATTCATTTCTATAGCAAGTATATATTTTCCATTTTTCAGGCCTGTCTTTTTTCCATCTGGTCCAAGCCTTATCTCTTTTGTCTTTTAACTCCCTACAACTTTTATTGTACCAGCATTTTACATATTCTATTTCTTGTTTTTGTCTTGGGACATACTTTTCCACTCCTTTTTTGTAAATTTTTGTCAAAATATTCCATTTCTCTTCCACTGTTGTTTCTTCTTTGTATATTTCTTCCCAGTTTTCTTTTTGAAAGAACTCTCTTATTTTATCAAAGTTTGTTTTTTCATACATCATTCTTCCTTTTCTATATTGTTCATTTCTTTTCATGTATTTTTCTTCATTTAGTTCCAGTTCAATCAATATGTGGTCACTTTTACTTATTGGTGTTTTATATTCAATCTTGTCCACTATTCTAGGTTCAGATGTGATTATTAGGTCTAGTCTCGATGGTTCTTCCTCATTTCTATACCTAGTGTTCTCCTGTATCCACTGTGTCATTGTATTGTCAGTAATCATCTCAAGTAGAGCGTTTCCCCATGAGCCGTCTCCACCCTTTACTGTCATTTCTTCCCAGCAGATTTCTTTGCAATTTAAGTCGCCCATCATAACTATTCTTCTCCATCTTCGATTATCTTATTTAATGTTACCTTTGTGTCCTCTAACATACTTTTATATTCACTCTCTTCCCACGAGGCTGTTTTCGGAGGCACATAATTTATCACAAACTTTCTGCTCTTCTTATCTCTGTCTTCCACTTCTATCATAATCATCTCTACTGTATTCTTTCCATATGTGACACACCTCACATTTATATCCTTCTTAGTCAGGAACATAACTCCACCCCCTTGCTTTGTCTCTCTGTTTCTAATCCAATAATTATATGCATCATGTCCTACACTGTTGGGTGGTAGTGGACCTTTTAATTTTGTTTCTACAATTCCCATTATGTCCGGTTCTTTTTCCTTCAAATAATCATTCAGCTCATTCAATCCTGTTATTAATCCATCTATATTTGTGTAAGACACTCTTAGTTTTCTGCCACTTCCATTGTGTTCTCTGTTTCCCTTTTGTTTTTCTCTTGTATGTCGAATTGCCTTAGTTTCATATTCACTACTCTCCAATAGAATCTCTCTTTTTCTGACTCCGTTCTGCTCTCGTTTTTTCCCTTAGCTTCAAGTCTTTTCTTTTTTTCTTCCTCTCTTCTTTATTCATTTCCCTCTTTATCCATACCTTTTTATATTGTTCACTTGTTGCTAGTTTCCCTGTTTTGGATAAGATATTCTCTGCCGTCGTTTGTGACCTGAATTTAATCTTAATTGGTCTGGTCTTATCTGTACTATACTTTCCGAGTCTGAACTTCTCTTTGATTTGTTTCATTATTTCTGGTTCATCTTCCTGAACTAATTGTAGTAAACTGCTTACTTTTTAATTTTCCTCTTTGATTCTTGAGGTTCTGTTTGGGTTATGTTTCTCTTCCATTCCTAATAATACATTTCTTTTTGTCTGTTAAGTCTCTTACAATATTCTCCTTCTGTCTCGTCACTTTGATAACTGAGTCTTCAGTTTGTTCTTTCATTTGCTGTTTAATTATATCAGTAAATGCAACTTTACTATTTTCCTGTATCTTTCTCCACCCCTGTGCCTCTTTTGCTATTGTTTCTTTATTGTCTTTATTGCTCATTTTTAATTCTTTATTCTCCTCTTTTACTTCTCTTAAGGGGGTACGCGACACCTGGAGGTCATTTTCTAAAATATTTAGAGTAAAGAGCTGAAACTTCTCAGGTAAATAGGTATCCATATTGCCTACATTTTAGGTGAAGCAGAATGATGTATGTACACATGTACACATGTACACATGTACGTATACCAGTAGCGACATTTAAAAGTGCACAGCACCATAATACGTGGACCAATTTGTTTTATATTTTGGCTATGATTAGTCAGTAGGCACACCTAGGGCCGGTCATTGAGTAATTGAACAATTTCCTTTATACTTTTGTATACAGGCATTTCAATTTTAATGTCTGGCAAAAATCGTGAAAAATACAATTTTTTTGGTCTTGTTTCCATTATTACTCCGAACTCTTTCATCCTATTCAAAATATTCGAACGATCGGCCCTAGCAGTTACTAAAAGTAATATTCCCTGTAAGTTTCATCTAAATCTAATGTATATTAGATTTTTTATGATTAAAAAAAAGTAGAAAAATATCGAACGGAGATATGGCAACTTGAAATATGAATATATCTGTAACTTGCTTATAGTTTCACCAATTTGACTGATTTTTTCATGGCTTAATTCTTATTATATAATAAGTAAGTACAGTAAAAATTATCAACATATTTTAATTATAAGTACTTTAAATACTGAAAAACTAAAGTATAAGTATGTCACAGTAGTGACGACGCACAGACGACATCATCATATAATTTGCTTTTTTGCACCTTTGGCGGTTTCTTCATATGAAACCTCTCTGCTGGGGGTCTTCAGGGTATCTAAATCATTGGAAAGAGGTTTATTTTCCAGTAGTGGGCGCCTTCTCTTTCCTCATCAGATTCCCCTCGCCAATCTATGTTGGTAGGGCACCCCCTCCAGCATCATATGATGTCCCTTCTTCTTTCTTCTTCCTGTATAGCCTTGATCTTTTTCCTCTTGCTTTCTTCTTTGGATTTAATCTTCCTCTTTGAATTGTTTAGTCTAATGTTGTCCTTTACCTCTGTCACCGTCACAGAGGTGCAGGTGAGGGCGGTGGTGGAGTGAGAGGTGGTGAGATCTTTAGTCGTCTTTGACTGCTTGCCATCTTTAACTGCTGTTTTTTGTCATTGTGATGTTCTTTTGTTCTTTTTGCTACCCATGATGACTGTACTAAAGAGTAATATGTACTAGCTAAAGTAATAGATTGCAACGAGAGCTCATGAGACATGCGTAGTTCCCTTTTCAGAGCTAGCCGGTAACTAACGCTTAGTTTCGCACAAAGTTGGCGAAATATTCTCCCTCCACCTTCCTCCCTTCCCCTCCACAATCGTATTGGCCGTTGATACACTGGGCGAGTGTAAATTCAATCAAATTTCAACGTTATTCGCTGCGCCTGAAGGTCCTAAGTGGCACGCCTCCTTCTAGTGTGGGTTGCGCCTTTAAATCTGTCCCTTTAATCCTCACCCAGGACCTTTAAATTGCGCGCGGCTGAAAAATTATTTGTCGGGATTTGTTTCTAAGTGGTATACGAACATTTTGAACACAGTTTTGAAAAATGCCATATCTTGACCAAATTCACCCCCCCAGGTGTCGCGTACCCCCTTAACTGTCTTTTTAATTCTTCTATTTCATCAGTTAAGTTTTTGTTCGCCTTCTCTAGTTCTTCCAATCTTTCAAACTTTTCTGTAAGTTTTGACATTTTACCGAACCTAACCTCCCAATGTTCAGTCATTTCTTCAAGCCTTTCCTCCAGTTTTGCTAGTCGGGGGAAGTTGGTATCCGCCTCCCCCTCTTTAAATCCTTGGAAATTGTTATCCTCACCTTCCATTGAATTGTTCTTATCTATGTTTCTAATCTTTACATTTTTGTTAGACATTTCGTCGTCACTAAATTGGTCGGGACCTCTTTTGTTTACATGGCGTCTGCCTGCCTGGGCCAAGTCCTCTCTTTCTTCATTTCCTTCCATTTCCCTCAGTAATCCCTCCCCTTCTCCTTTTTCCTCACTTTCCCCTACACCACGAGCAATTTCCCCCCACCCTGTAAATACAATAGGTACTTCCTTTGCTTCGGGATCCACGAAATTTCACTTTTTCTTCAGAACGTCCTCTAAGCCGTCCGTTCGTTGAAGTGTGTGTGTGTGTGCGTGCGTGCATGTATGCGTCTGTGTTAACATGTACAAGTAAGCATGTACGTGCGTGTGTCTGTGTTCGTATTTGTGTGTACACGCACGCGCATTCACAACATACACTGGTTGTCTAACACGTGTCTACGTGTGCGTGTCTACACGTGTGTAAGCGTGTATATGTCTGTTTTTGATCTCCCAAACCACCACCGCCAGTAACAAGAACCTCATAAGAGAAATTAAGACACGACAAGCGCAGTCATTATCAGACTTATTAGTTGTGTTCCAAACGAAAGAAACATTACACTTTAACAGGTTAGGGTGGTAAAATTGTTTGCGATGTTGCTGCGTGTGTACGTATGCGTGCCCGACTCGGCGCGAATTTTAAAACGGTTCTCTACATTTGAGATGGTTTTGAAATAAAATCAGCGTATGATTGAATCCCCGTTATTTGAGGGACCCCTGTACCTGGGTTACAAGGGTGTCATGTGGAGTGTCTAAAAAAGGGAGGTACAGTGATATTGGAGTGGCTGGTGAGGTTTAATGTTTATCTAAAAGAGGGTAGAGTGCTGGACTACTGGAGGAGTGCTTGTATAGATCAGCTTTACAAGGGAAAAGTGGCAAGTGTGAACTTGGTAGTTTCAGAGGGATCAGTTTGTTGAGTGTAGTTTGGGAGGCTTATGGGAGGGTTTAAATTGAGAGGATTATGAGAGGAACAAAGGGAGTAGTTGGTGAGGAAGAGTGTGGGTTTAGGACAGGTAGGGGTTGTGTGGATCAGATTTTTGTGGTAAGACAGATATGTAAGAAAACTTTAGGAAAAGATAAAGATGATTTTTGGGCTCTAATGGATTTTGGAAAAGCTTATGACAGTGTCGAAAGGAAGGCACTGTGGGAGGTTATGCAGATATATGGGACAGGAGGGGAGCTATTGAGAGCAGTCAAGAGTTTTTACATGAGTAGTAGAGCCTGTGTTAGAATTAGAAATGGAGAGAGTGAGTGGTTTGAGGTAAAGGTGGGATTTCACCAGGGATGTGTTATGTCACCTTGGCTGTTCAGTTTATACATGGATGGGGTGGTGCAAGAGGTAAATGCAAGGGTAATGGGATGGGGATTGGAGATGGTTAAAGAAAATGGAGAAAAATGGGAGATAAACCAGTTGTTGTTTGCTGATGACACTGCTTGTAGCAGGGTCAGAGGAGGGAAGGAAGTTAGTGACAGAGTTTGGGGAGCTGTGCGAAAGAAGGAAGTTGAAGATAAATGTGGGTAGAAGTAAGGTGATGAGATGTACGAAGGGAGAGGATGACAACAAATTTGAAGTGAGTATTAAGGGAGAGATATTGGAGGAAGTGGATAGCTTTAGATACTTGGGTGCAAATGTGATGGGAAAGGGAGGAGTGGAGGTGGAGGTAGAATGTAGATTGAGAGAAGCAAGTAAATAGCCTTGGGGGATTAAAAAGTGTAATGAGAAATAGACATTTGGTAATGGATACTAAGAGGAGATTGTATGAAGGATTGATTGTGCTGACAGCACTGTATGGGGCAGAAACCTGGAACATAAGAGAGGAGTTTAATTGCGTTTAAGATGAAATACCTGAGAAGTATGGAAGGGGTTACTAGACTGGATAGAGTGAGAAATGAGGAGGAGAGCAGGTGTGGAAAGGGGAGTTGGGAGATAGGGTTGATGAAAGAGTATTGGAATGGTTTGGTCACATTGAAAGAATGAGTGAAGAAAGATTAGTAAAAGAGGTGTTGTTGTTGTTGTTGTTGTCGTTCCCTAGACTGTCTGTCCGAGCAGTCCCGTCTCCCCAAGGAAGGCCACAGCCGAAACTGGGTTTTCCCACAAATCCTTTATAGAGTGTATGTTGTGTTGTTTGCGTGCATGATTGTGTATAATGCAGTCTTCCATTATGTGTTGTATGGTATGGGGTGAAGTGTTACATCCTGGGCAGCTGTTCACAACACGGTCGTCCAGCCTCTTCTGGTAGCTTAGAAGTGCTGGGTGGTGACCGCATCGCAGTCTGGCCAAGTGGACTCTGTCCTTACGTGGGAGAGAGGATTCAGAAGGGTGGATATCAGGGGGTCTGGCATGCAGCAGTGTGTTGTCTTTCAGTGTGTTAATGGAGCGGTGAGTGATATGATTATGAATATGTTTCCGGAGGCTGGTATTTGGTGGTTGTGGAGGAAGAGAAGAGAGTATCTGTGTGTAATAAAGGTCTTTGGGTGTAGTTTTAATGTTTCTTGGTGTGTGTGGGTGTTCTGCTATGTAGTGTAGCGGGTGTGATGTGTTTGTGGTGGCTGCAGCAAGTGTTTGTGTGCCTCTCATGTCGAGGTAAAAGAGGTGTGAAAGGCAGAGGTGGAGGGAGGGAACATAAGGGGGGATGACTAAGTATGAGATGGATGGATGGAGAAAAAGGGGCAGTGGGAAAGAGGGGATGTCTGTTGAAGAAGGGAGAAGACAGAAGATAGGGGTAAGTAGAGAATGGTTGTGTGTGGATGATGATGTAATACATGGAAGGGAGTGGGTGGGGGATGGGGGTAAGGGATTTCTTCCCGTCATCTCTTTTTCTGCATGAGGGGATGGGGAGGGGGGTGATGCCAGTTAAGTGAAGCGGCCTTGCTGTGGATGTGCTCTGTCTTGCTGCATTACTTCTGACCCAGGGCAGTGGGTGAGATGCAGAGATGACCCACCATCCAGGAGCCAAGAAAAGAGGGAGGGAGGGATGGTGAATGGGAGTGGAGTATGTGGAGATGAAATAGGTGGGAGTGGATTTATGCCATTGACTTTGGCTGCCTCCCTTGTAAGGAAAAAAAAAACATTGGTATATGTATGTATGTATTCATGAATTCCTCTCAAATTGTTTCTTCAATTAATTTTCTCAACCTTAGGTAATCTGCTTTCCTAAAATTGAATCTCCCTTGCTTGTGTGATTCATTCCTTGGTTCTATTTCCTCATCCTCCAGCTGAAATTCAGTTGTAATATGGTAACTTTTTCCTATTGGGCAAAGGTAGTTCAAGGAACTGATGATGTCTGGCTCTTTGGTTAGTAACAGATCTAATCTTGTGGGGGTGTCATCTCCTCTTGCCCATGTGTTTACCTAATTGCAGTTACAGGAAAGGAGCAATGCTCATAGGGTCCTGTCTCCTATTATCTAATTTTCTAACATTCCTAGACTCAAATTCATGTACAGTTCCAACTTAATCTATATCTTTGATTTCCAATTATCATATTTAGATTTGAACTCGTGTATTGATTGAGCTTGGGTTATATCACCTTCTAAGCTATTCCACATATTTATACATCTATATGGGAAACTGTATTTCTTCACATGCTTTTGACATGTGTGTCCTCTTTCATTTCTTCCTTTCTTTTATGGAATTGGTTACCATATAGTAACTTTATTTAAATTCAAAAAACTTTGCACAAGTCTATTTGCTTGACTTGAGGTCAAGTATTGGAGTGAGTGGGTTAGGGCATCATTACTTGTGGTGAAGGTCGAGGGGATGGCGGTCCGAATCCTGCCACTGGTGAAGTTAAACCAAAGGCATAGTTCATTAAATTCCATACTACAAAGCCTTCTGTGAGGAGCACCATCCTAGCCCTCCAATAGGGGGGAGTGTGTGATTATAAACTATATCATCATCATATATTTTCATATATATTTTTTCCAACCTTTGTTGCAGGCCATGCATTCTGATGGGATGGAAGGTGTTTTTGACCAGATTTCTGCCTATCAAGTGCTCATGGATTTGCTCTTCAGGAATGAAAGATATCAAGATACCATTGATATTTTTCAGCACTTCCAAGAAAGGCAGCTCACTGTGACCAAGTTCCCTAAGACTGTGGTCACACTTCTCCTTGCATCCTGTTATAAATTGGTATGTTATAAAACTCCTCAGTAAGATGACATTTACATACATACATATACCAAGGCTTTTTCCCCCTTACAAGGGAGGTAGCCAAAAAGGGAAAGGCATAAAATCATTTCCACCCATTCCATCCCTGAATACACTCCACACCCCTCCACTCTCCCTCTTATCTGAGCACCTCCTGGATGACGGGTCATCCCTGCACCTTGTCCACTGCCCTGGGTCAGAAACAGTGTTGCAAGACACAGCACATCCACAGCAAGGCCACTTCATTAAATCGGCAACCCCCCCCCTCCATCCCCCCATTGCATAAAAGGAGAGGACGGGGAGAAATCCCTTTGGGCTGCGTCAAATTTTGCTCACACATACTACCTCACCCCCCATCCCCCCTGCCCATTCCACCTCATGCAATCACAACATTATCCATATACAACCATATGATAAAAAAAAAAAAAATGACATTTAAATAGAGGAAATAGGTTGGTGGCAGTTAGAAAAACATACAAATTAGTCTTAAATGCAGTAAAAGAGCTTAACTGGGAATTCTACAACATAGCTATCTATTCTATATACCAAAAACGTCTTTCCCCTTATAAGGGAGGTAGCCAGCCAACGAATGCTCTCAGCCCTACCCATTCCACTCCTATCCGTCACCCTTTTGCTTCCCTTTCATTTGAACCCTTCATGGATGAAGGCTCATCCCTTTCTCCTGTCCATTGCCTGGGTCAGAGGTATTTATGAGTAATAAAGATTTTACTGATATCCATAATTAGATAACATATAAGGAATGAAGAAAATGGCTCCTCCCTTTGTCTTCTTTTCTCTTCTTTAATTTTTTTTTTTGCAGATAGATAGACTACCAAAGATAGGTTGGTTTGTAATTCTTATTCATGTACAGAAGGTGATATAGATTAGTGGCCTTGGGTCCTGGAGCCCCTAAGTTTTTCCAGCTGCTTCAAAGATAGGCCACAGATAAAATCCAGTTGTAGGTATTGGCTGCTAGATGATTTTAGTCAGTAATGATGTTGCATTGCCCTGGACTGTTAGGATAGACAGACCTGCATTCCTCAGGGAAACTTAGGCTATCATTGGACATTCCCACATGTCAGATATGTTGTTTATGTTATGTTTGTTTAGGTTGTTTAGGTGTTGTTAATGAAGGATATTCTTAGAGATGGTGGATAGTGTAGGTGTCTGTGTAGCAGTGTGCAAGCACCATTAAGTGTATTGTCTTTTTGTATGTAAGAAGGTGTATTCACTCCATAGCCTAGCAAGGTGATGAAAGAATTATCAGAAAGTTAAACAATTTTACTCAATTGAGAGATTTATGAACAAACAGGTTCAAACCACTGCTGTAGACAAAAATTTAAGTAATTGATTTTTCTTTTATGCTTGAATTCATGATGGAACTCTAGAAATAACAAGTTCTGCTTACCATAATATTTAGATATATTTATCATATTTTTATTTCACCACAGAATACTCCAGAAAGTTTTGAGACAGCACATAAAGCTGTTGCAGACAGTGTAGAGTATGGGGCCAAATTAACATTACGTGCCATAGCCTTTGCAACAGCACTGGCACGGAATCAAGGACATCCTCATATTGCCATGGAGATATTGAGTGCTTGTGGAACACACCACCCTTTTATTGTAAAAAACTTGTGGGTAAGAATTTTTTTATTCAGATTTGCATTAGATTATATCATTAACTTGTTGTTTTGATTCTATAGAACCAGTGTATTTAAGTTTTTGAATACAAGATCACTTAATAAAAGTCTAGAAGATTTTTGTGTAATAATTTTTCTGTTTTTTTATTATAGATATTGACACTGTTTGATCTTATTTGCATTAAGTCATCTGGTTGATTTATTATTTTGATTCTTTAGAACCAGTATATTTAAGTATTTGAATGCAAGATCACTTGATTAAAGTCTAGAAGTCTTTTATGTAATGCAGTTTTTCTATTATTTATTTTTCATTACAGATCTTGACACTGCTTGATCTTAATCGTCTGGATGAGATCATGCCCATTCTTCGCTCTGTTTATCAAGAAGACCTTCCAAATCATCAAAGAAGAAATAAAAAGATTATTCTAGAGGAAACGGTAAGAATTATTTGAGGCTAGAAAGAAGCTCTCATATTTTGTGCAAAGATGGTATGTGGAACAAGGAGGATGGGAGGGAATAGAAGGAATGGTAGTGAGTGGTGGGATGATGAAATGAAAAGATAGTAGAAGAGAAGTGAGCATTCAGGGACTGGTTGCGAAGTAGGATGAGAAAAATATGAGAGGTATAAAGAAAAAAGAAGAGAAGTAAAACAAAAGATACATACTAGGGAGGTAACCAAAGTCAAAGGCATAAATCCACTCCCACCCATTTCATCTCCACATATTCCACTCCCATTCACCATCCCTCACTCCCTCTTTTCTTGGCTCCTCCTGGATGATGGGTCATCCCTGCATCTTGCCCACTGCTCTGGGTTAGAAACAATGCAGCAAGACACAGCACAACCACAGCAAGGCTGCTTCATTTAATTGGCAATCCCCCCCTGCCCTCCATCACCTTGTGCAGAAAAAGAGAGGATTGGAAGAAATCCCTTTGGGCTGCTTCAAAATATTCACACATACTCCCTCACCCCCCATTCCCCACCCACTCCTTCCATGCATCACAGCATCATCCATACACAACCATTCTTCACTCACCCCTATCTTCAGTCTTCTCCCTTCCTCAACAGACATGACCCTCTTTCCCAGTGCCCCTTTTACTCCATCCATCCATCTCATCCTTGGTTGGTGCCTCATGTTCACTCCATCCACTTCTGCCTTCCACACATCTTTTACTAATCTTTCTTCACTCATTCTTTCCATGTGTCCAAACCATCATAATACTCTGTCATCAACCCATATCTCCCAACTCCCTTTCCACCCCTGTGCTCCTCCTCACCTCATTTCTCACTCTATCCAACCTAGTAACCCCTACCATACTTCTCAGCATTTCATCTCAAACACATTTAAACTCTTCCTCTCTTCCTACAATATATTTCATGTTTCTGCCACCATCCTGTAACTCTGCACTTTCCAAACACTCTGTCTATTGGTGCATCTCCTACCCTAGCATTGAGATCTCCCAATACCACTACATTGATATTTTTCCCTAAACCCTCTATGCACTCTTTTTAAATCTATCCAAAAAGCCTCTCTCCTCTCTACACTCTACCCACTACCAGGCCCATATGTACCTACAAAGACTCACATCTCCCTTCCCAGTTTCACCTTCATCCACATTAACCTTGAAGAAACCTCCTTCCACTTCTCTACATACTTACCTATCTCTTCACTTATTAGTATAGCCATCTCTTCACTCCTGACACCCAACTACACTTCCAAACTTAAACTCATCCCTCCCTCTCAACATAGTTTCACTCTCATCTGTACCACTTCCATGCACATTAAAATCTGGTTGGAAAACTCCTCCCAGACCCTCTTATACCTATGTTTTTATATGAATGTCCACCTTTGTGGCTACAGACAGTAAGATGCCTAGTCCTATCCCTGACCTGTTTTTGTCGCCTTTTACAACTCAAGTGGGAACACTGTGGCAGCATTCTTCTCCCCTATCCCAGGGTTTGGTAAAAAAGGGTATGAACATTCAAAGAAGTGATACAGAACAGTATTAAAAGTGGGGGGACAGCATAATTGAGGGACAATTGTATTATAATAATGTATTTCTCTATGAGTAGAGATTTCTTCTATCACAGACAAAATGATGTGTGGCCATGGTCCATGGGGGTGCCCCATGCAGACCCTAAAGTATCAGCTGCATGCTACTGAGGAATTTTAACCTCACATTAACATGCAGCCAATACTCCGTACAGGGAAAACAAAGATTTTCTTCCAGAACATCTTTTTATTGTTTTCAAAGATAGGCAGAGTATTTTAGAAAGCTGTTGAATGTGGAGGAGGATAGGGAGAGATTGGTGGTAACAGCAGGAAGTAGTAAGAAAATGAAGGTGGTAGGAAAGGAAAATGGAGGAGAAATAAGAAAAGAATGGGTGCAAGTAGCTCTGAAAATGATGCATACATATACCAAGGCTTTTCCCCCTTACAAGGGAGGTAGCCAAAAAGGAAAAGACATAAAATGATTCCCACCCATTCCATCCCAGAATACACTCCACACCCTTCCACCCTCCCTCTTATCTTAGCACCTCCTGGATGACGGGTCATCCCTGCACCTTGTCCACTGCCCTGGGTCAGGAGCAGTGTCGCAAGACACAGCACATCCACAGCAAGGCCGCTTCATTAAATTGGTGACCCCCCCTCTTCGTCCCCCCATGCATAAAAGGAGAAGACGGGGAGAAATCCCTTCGGGCTGTGTCAAATTTTCCTCACACATACTATCTCACCCCCCATCCCCCCACCCATTCCACCTCATGCATCACAACATCCTCCATATACAACCATTCTCCATTCACCCCTGTCTTCTGTCCTCTCCCGTCCTTCCTCAACAGACATTCCCCTCTTCCCCAAATGATGAGAACAAGTAAGGCACCTGCGATAGACGGGTATCATGCAGTGTCTGAAGAAAGGTACTGGCTTGTGAGGTAGTTCAATGTGTGTCTAAGGGAGGGTAGAGTACCTCTTGGCTGGAGATGCCTGTATATTTCCATTTTACAAGGGAAAAGGGGGCAATTGTGAGTGTAGTAGTTTCAGAGGAATCAGTTTTTGAGTGTAGTTGGGAAGGCTTATGGAAGGGTTTAAAGTGAGAGGATTAGGAGAGGTACAAAGGGAGTAATTGGTGAGGAACAATGTGGGTTTAAGAAAAGTAGGTGTTGCATGGTTCAGATTTTTGTGGTAAAGCAGATATGTGAGAAAGCTTTTGGAAAAGGTAAGGATGATTTTTGGGCCTTATGGATTTGGAAAAGGCTTATGACAGGGTAGATAGGAAGGCACTGTGGGAAGTTATGCAGATATATGGGATTGGGGGAAAGCTGTTGAGAACAGTCAAAAGTTTTTACAAGAGTAGTAGAACCTGTGATAGAATGGGAAATGGAGAGAGTGAGTGGTTTGAGACAAAGGCGGGACTGTGTCAGGGATGTGTTTTGTTGCCATGGCTGTTTAATGTGTATAGTGTTCATCACAACATTATGCTGGCTGCCCTGCACACACCAGAACACAAACACATACCATGAAAATATATTTGCACACTTGCTGAGGTTCTAATAATTGGTGCTGTCTCCTTTACACTTCACCACATCCCTCAGCTCTTTAGGAAGATTCTCACACAAATTCCTGAGGGTCTGGGGAGGTATATTAATCCATGCCTCTTGTACAGCAGACTCAAGCTGTGGAATAGAATTAATATCATTACCCATCAAACTTTGCTTCACTATTGACCACAGGTTTTCAATGGGGTTAAGGGTCAGAGGAATTGCCTGGCCAGTCATTAAAGACATTCACATCACAGTCCTTAAGACACCCAACTACAGATCTGGTGGTGTGACACGGTGTGCCATCTTACATAAATACTGTTGCTCCACACTTGTCAAACACAAGGCACAGAGATACTTGATAGAGAGGACTTACTTAACTGGGACAAGAGAAACACAAGAGGACATGGAAAGAAAATAAAAAAACATAGCTATAGAAGAGAACTGAAGAAAAACAGTTTTCCACATAGAGTTTTGGACACTTGGAACAAACTGGATAATGAAATAGTATGTGCAAAAACCATTCATGAGTTTAAAAGCAAACTAGACACTGCGAGATACAATGGCGGGACACCACGAGCATAGCTCCCCTTCCCGCAAAATACAACTAGGTAAATACAACTAGGTAAATACATCAGAATAATTGTCACACAACACCTCCAGATAATTATATTGGTTCATATTCTGGTTTTTGGGAAGCACTATGAGTTCATCAACACTATGAGCAATGAAACACCCCCAAACCATGAGTGAGTCTAGGTGTTTGGTGGTCCCAAAGGTGTATTGTGGGTCTAGTGGGTCACTACCTCTGGCCCGGTACATATGTCCACTGTGGTTACTGGTGAGTGGCATCATCACTCCAAAGTACCTCAGACCACTGTTGAGGAGTCCAGTTACGATATTTAAGTGCAAAATCCAGTCTAAGTTTTTTCTGCCACTTGGTAAGGATGGGTTTCTTAACCTGCTGGTGGCTACTGTAGCCCAGCTTGGCAACCCGCCTGTAGACTATTCTTATGGACACATCAGAAAGCAGATGTTTTTTTCTTCCAATTCTCTAGCATTTATTGTAGGTGTACTCTCTAGTGTTAAGAACGGGAGGTGCTAAGATAAGAGGGAGGGTAGAGGGGTGTGGAGTGTATTCAGGGATGGAATGGGTGGGAATGATTTTATGCCTTTTTCTTTTTGGCTACCTCCCTTGTAAGGGGGAAAAAGCCTTGGTATATGTATGTATGTATGTACTCTCTAGCTACTTTTTGAACAGAAAGTATGTACAGATGTCTTCTTTGAGGGGCCAGGCTAAGGTTTAGCAGACGGTAACTCAACACCACCGTTGGCCTTGAAATGCTTCACCCAGTATCTCACAGATTGCTCACTTACACCAACATTCACTATTGTTTCTCTTGTCTGGAGTCTATCTTTGTGAAGCCCTATGATTTGAGCTATAGTTACAGGCATTAATGACTTCTTTTTACCCATAGTCACCAAGGTATAGCCCAGAAACCAAGGGAAAGATAGGGCAAATGAGAGAACAAAGGCACATCACTTCCTCTCACCATGGCAGCCACGTGGGCACTGAATCAGTATGTGTTGTTTGTTGGGAGGTAGTGACATCATGCTAATGGCTGGTACCCGGCATAATGCCGTGACAGAAAAAGAAGCCCCTGTACAGGAGGCCATTGTTTTTTTGTCATGGAATTATGCAGGGGCATTCACCTGGCAGAATGACGTGATGAGCACTGTACATGGACGGGGTGGTGCATGAGGTAGAGGTGAGGGTAATGGGCATGAGACTGGAGATGGTTAAAGAAAATGGAGAAAAGCCGGAAGATGAGCCAGTTGTTTGCTGACGACATTGCACTTGTAGCAGGATCAGAGAAAGGAATAAGGAAGTTAATGACAGAGTTTGGAAAGGTATGTGATAGGAGAAAGTTGAAGGTAAATGTGGGTAAAAGTGAGGTGATGAGATGTACAAGGGTAGAGGGTGCCAGTAAGTTGGAAGTAAGTTTGAAAGGAGAGAGGCTGGATGAAGTGGATACCATTTGGTATTTGGGGTCACATGTGGCAGGAAAGGGAGTAGAGGTGGAGGTAAATTGTAGGGTGAGGGAAGCAAGTAAATGCCTTGGGGGATTAAAAAGTATTATGAGAAATAGGCAACTGCGAATGGATGCAAAGAGGAGATTGTATGAAGGGGTGGTTGTGCCAATGGCATTGTATGGAGCAGAGACTTGGAATTTAAGA
Organism: Oratosquilla oratoria; assembly: GCF_046742065.1. Classification (NCBI taxonomy): domain Eukaryota; kingdom Metazoa; phylum Arthropoda; class Malacostraca; order Stomatopoda; family Squillidae; genus Oratosquilla; species Oratosquilla oratoria. The sequence goes on from NC_134777.1 coordinate 97,283,438, forward strand.
GAGGCAGAGAGGAAAAATATGTTTGAGATGAAATGTCTGAGAAGTATGGTAGGGGTTACTAGGTTGGATAGAGTGAGAAACAATGAAGTGAGGAGGAAAGTGGGAGTGAAAAAGGAGATGGTAGATAGAGCTGATGAAAGATTATTGGGATGGTTTGGACACATGGAAAGAATGAGTGATGAAAGATTAGTAAAAGAGGTGTGGAAGGCAGAGGTGGAAGGAGTGAACTTGAGGAGATGACTGAGGATGAGATGGGTGGATGGGGTGAAGGGGGAGTTGAGAAAAAGGGGAATGTCTGCTGAGCAAGGAGGGAGAAGGCAGGAGATAGGAATGAGTGGAGAACAACTGTGTATAGATTATGATACTGTTATGCAAGGAAGGGAGGGATGGGAGAATTATATTTTGATCCAGCCCAAAGGGATTTCTCCCTGTCTTCTCTTTTTCTGGATGAAGGGCAGTTGGCGGATGACCCATCATCCACAAGGAGCTGAGATGGGAGGGGTTGAGGGGGTGGTGGGAAAGAAATGGGTGGGAATAGTACATGCCTCTGACTTTGCTACCTCCCTTATAAGGGGGAAAAAAGCTTTTGGTATATAGATAAATATCTATAAGAAATGCAAATACTATGCAAATTGATGAAGTAGATGAGATGAACATCCCTTTTAATCACATCCCTTCATCCATTCATATTCACCCTCCATTCAATCCTGTTTTGCACATTCTCTTGAGAGATATTGCACATGTATCTGAAGCTCCTCTCACCCTATCCATCTACCTCATTCTTGATCTTCCTCTCAAGCTCACTCCATCTACTTCTGCTTTCCATACACTTTTTGCTTGTCTTTTCTTATTCTCTCCATATGCCCAAAATTACCTCAATACTCTTTGCTCTACCTTTTCTGAGAATTCCTGTCCTGTCCCTGTTCTCTGCCTCACCTAAACATTTCTTATGCAGTCTATTTTTGTAATATGTACATACATATACCAAGGCTTTTTCCCCCTTACAATGGAGGTAGCCAAAAAGAAAAAGGCATAAAATGATTCCCACCCATTCCATCCCTAAATACACACTCCACTCCCCTCCACCCTCCCTCCCATCTTAGCACCTCCTGGATGACGGGTCATCCCTGCACCTTGTCCAATGCCTAGGGTCAGAGGCAGTGTCGCAAGGCACAGCACATCCACAGCAAGGCTGCTTAACCCATTAAACTCCGATGACAAGAATCATGTCATCGGAGTTTAATGGGTTAATTAAATCGGCGACCCCCCTCTTCGCCCCCCCCCCCATGCAGAAAAGGAGACGAGGAGAAATCCCTTTGGGCTGCGTCAATTTTTGCTTGCACATACTACCTCACGCCCCATCCCCCCAACCATTCCACGTCATGCATCACAACATCATCCATATACAACCATTCTCCATTCACCCCTGTCTTCTGTCCTCTCCCATCCTTCCTCAACAGACATTCCCCTCTTCCCCAAAGCCCCCTTCACCCCATCCATCCATCTCATCTTAGGACATCCCCTCATGTTCACCCCCACCACATCTGCCTTCCATACCTTTTTTACTAGTCTTTCTTCACTCATTCTTTCCATGTGTCCAAACCATCCTAATACTCTTTCATCAACCCTATCTCCCTACTACCTTTCCACCCCTATTCTCCTCCTCATTTCTCACTCTATCTAGCTTATCAACCCCCATCATACTTCTCAGACACCTCATCTCAAACATATTCAAACTCCTTCTCTCTTCTTCTCTTATGTTCCATGTTTCTACCCCATACAGTGCTGTTGGCACAATCACCCCATCATACAGTCTCCTCTTAGCATCCATTCCCAAATGTCTATTCCTCATTACACTCTTTAATCCACCAAGGCATTTACTCGCTTCTCTCAATCTACATTCTACCTCCACCTTCACTCCACCTTTTCCTGCCACATTTGCACCCAAGTATCTAAAACTGTCCACTTCCTCCAGTCGCTCTCCATTAATGCTCACTTCCAGTCTGCTGCCACTTTCACCCCTTGTACATCTCATCACCTTACTTTTATCCACATTTATCTTCAGCTTTCTTCTATCACACACACTCCCAAACTCTGTCACCATATTCCTCAATCCCTCCTCCGATCCTGCCTCAAGCACAGTGTATTATGTAATACGTAATATGTACTATATTATATGTAATATGTACTATATTTCTGAAGTATTTCATCTCAAAAAACATTCAATTGCTTCCACTGTAAGTACCATATGCATAAAGCACCTACATTTTTATGGGTTCTTTGGCCAAAGAGTATTGGGTATTCTGAAAGAATGGGTTTTCAAGAATGTTACATTCACAGGAAGTACATGTCATTGTCTGTAAAAGTTATTAGAAAGAATGCATCCAGTGATATGTTTATGTGAGAATGGGTGGACGAAGAACAAATAAAGATGGGCTGGAACTCTTTATTGTTATGTTTTAACTGATACATTCTTCATCAGAAAGCTGTGTGCAAACAGTGCGAACCTTAAATTTAAGGTTCATGCTGTTTGTACACAGCTTTCTGAAGAAGACAGTTCCAGCCCATCTTTATTTGTTCTTCGTCCACCCACACACTCATCTGTCAAATCCAGTGATTCAGTATGCTTATGTGTTTCTGTGTTTCACATTTTATTAGAGAGTGCATTTACAATGATGTTTTGTCCAACATTCTGTCAGCTGTCCAAGGTGGCTGATGCCGTAGAGAAAGTGGAAGACAAAGAAATGAAGTTAGAATTCTCCAGAATTCAGCAAGCCCTGAGAGAGTATGAATACATTTCTGATCTGGTGAGTGATTTTTATCTATTTATCTATATAGCACAAAGGAATTTCTCCCTGTCTTTATTTTCTGCATAAAGGGATGGAGGTTTGCTGATTAAGTGAAGTGGCCTTGTTGTAGATATACTGTGTCTTGTTGCATTGCTTCTGACCCAGGGCAGAGGGCGGGATACTGGGATAACCTTTCCTCCACAAGGAGCTAAGATGAGAGGGAGGCAAGGGTGGTGAATGGGAGTGGAATGGGTGGGGGTGGTTTTGTGCCATTTAATTTGGCTACCTCCCTTATAAAGGGGAAGAAGCCCTTGGTATATAGATAGGCCTATATAGCAACAGGCTTCTTCCCCCTTGTAAGTAGTTAGCCAACCAAAGCATGCACCCAATGTCCACCTGTCCCACACCCATCCATCACCCTTCCAGTGCCTGCTTATTTCCTTTTTAAAAATCTCTTAGCTCCTTGTGGATGAAGGGCCATCCCTGCCCACCCACTACCTGGGTCAGAAGCAATGCAGCAAGACACAGTACCCATACAGCAGGGCCTGACAGGCAGATCTAGTTTACCCCCACTGCTTCATTTACATGATGGTCCTCCTTCCTTTCCATTTCAAGTAACAACAAAGATGAGGAGAAATCTCTTCAGTCTGTGTCAGTTTATCATCTGTTTACTGCCATTCTCCACTCACACGCCAACCCCCTGTCCATTCCCTTCCCTGCTCAACAGATATTCTCCATTTACCCAAGGCTTCCATCACCCCATCAACCCATCTTACTCTTGGTATTCCCTTCAAGTTATACTTATGTTATTAGAGTTTGTATTGTAGATTCAGTATAGCTGAAATGCCACACATTCAAGCAAAGACTAATTTGTGCATAATATATACATATATTGTAAATGTATATACATGTACCAAAAGGTCTCTTCTCCCTGATAAGAGGGGTGGCCATGTCAAAGCATACTCTCTTCTCTTCCTCCACAACCATCAAACACCAGCTTCTGGAAACATATTCATAATGATATCACTTACTGCTCCATTAACACACTAAAAGACAATACATTGCTGTATTCCAGACCCCCTGATATCCATCCCTCTGAATCCTCTCTCCCACGAAAGGACAGAGTCCACATGGCCAGACTGTGATGCGACCACCACCCAGCCCTTCTAAGCTACCAGAAGAGGCTGGATGACCGCATTGTGGACAACTGCCCAGGATGTAACATTTCACCCCATACCATTCAACACATAATGGAAAACTGCATTATACACAATCACACATGCAAACAACACAACATACACTCTATAAAGGATTTGTGGGAAAACCCCGTTCTGGTCGTGACTTTCCTTGGGGAGATGGGACTGCTCAGACAAACAGTCTAGAGAACGACAACAACAACAAATCCATTTTACATCTATCTGAAACATATTCATTGTTCCTCCCGTCTTAGCATCTCATGGAAGAAGGATCTCTCACACACACACAGAGCAAACAGAAGGCTGGTGATACAAGCTCCAAGCCAGCGATTTTTTGCATGAAACAAGGAAACACCTATGTTTGTATTTATGGTGAAGAAACTATAGCTTTTGAGAGACCACTATGGTGATAAAGTATAAAGTATCCAGGTTGATAAAGCATATTAACATATAGAATGGAGGAAGGAAGAGAAGAAAGAAACAACAATGAATCACCGAAAAGAGGACTAGACATGAGTAGAGTAGAATCACCACTTGGAGTGATAGTGAAGAGGACTTGTCAAAACAACACACCAAAAACAACTCAAAGGTGGGAAAATAATGTTTTTTCTGGGTTCCAACGGGACAGGACAATATAAGGTAAAGGATTAGATACACAGAGAGAATCTAGGTGTAGCAGTTTACTAAGGCGAGACATTAACGGTGTGATGGAGGAATTAATAGACTTAAGAATAGATTATAGAGCAATGCACAGAAAAATAACTAATCTACAAAAAGCAAATGAAGAAATGAACAGAGAGCTTAATGAACTAAAAAGTGAACTAAGCATGATTAGAAGTGATAATAAAAGAAAAATGAAGAGAGAAACATAAATTAGGAAACTTAAAGAGGTCAAAGAACAATTACAAGCAGTCACCAAAAAAGTGAGAGAGTCAATTAAGGAGACCGATCTCCTAGAAATAAAAAAAAATCAATGGAAACAAGAACAAGAAAATCAGAAAATAACATTTTAAAAAATAGCACAACAGCAGGTAGAGGAAAGGCTAAAGAAACAGTACCGTATTTTTCGGTGTATGACCCGCGGCTTTTTGCCTCAGAAAGGGGCCAAAATTCGGGGGTGCGGGTGCTATAAAGGTGCGGGTCATCTGTGGATTCTGGTTAGAAAGTGCCCTCTTACGCAGTCAAAAAACAAAACAAAAAAAAAACGATTAGTTCAGTTTAGTTGGGTGCCCTCTCGGATCGGGGATTTGCGGGAGGACCGACCAGGTTCATCGAATGAAAGTTGATCAATGTCATAATACAGCGCGCACGATCGAGACATACGACAAAGAGAAGGTAGGATTTGTCAGTATCTTACCCGCTTTACATGCTCTTGTTAGTAATAAAGACAAATAAAACAGGCCTAACTAAACAGCATGAACATACAATACAACAGTGACTGGTACCAACACCTACATCGTGTGTCGCGATCAAACAAAAACAAGCGGGCAGCCATTTTCGCACTTACAAATTACAAACTGTACCTGATTCCTTAATGCTAAATTTGTGCATTACATGTGCATATTGGGTCGTTCAAGCATGGAAAAAATTAAAGAATCTACTATTCAGAACGGTTTCCGTAAATCAGAAACGTGCCATCCTGCAATGTTCGATGCATGCTACGACTCGGAAAAGGAATCGGACGAATCTGAAATCGAAATGGAAACGGATGAGGTCACTGCATCAGAATTGGCCGATTTATACCGCAACCTCTTCCATGATGAAACAGAGGATGAGGAATTCGATGGCTTCGTGAGCGATGATACGCCTTCATAAACATTATTGACTCTGTCGTCTGTGATCACTGACTGTGCCTTTTTTCTAATAACGATGTGCTCCATTGACTGTTCATAACAGTTCAATGATGTGCTCTATTATTGTTCTATTCTATTGAAAACTAAACATTGGAAATTGTTTGGTTTGATAATTAATTACCAGTCTTTGTATGTATTGATTGATTAATTACCGGTAAACAACCAAACAGAGTTTTATGGCATTATTTACACGAATTGATTAAGGTTCTTTTTAATATATATATATGTGCAATAAAATATATTGAAATGTAATTTGTTGGTTAGTCTTCATCACAATCAGAAATAAATAGGACTGGAGGAATGCTGGTATCATGATCATGAATCGCAATGCCGCGTCTTCGACCCATCCCAAAGGCATCGTAAGATCAGTTGCACACTTTCGAGATCACCCCTCTTTCATCGAAACTACCACTACATCTTGTGGCAGCTTCAGAAACCAAATTGTGAGGTTGTGTATGTACGTGTCGGCCTTTGATGTGTGATGAATCCTGAAAAGCAAGATATCACCAAGAAACCTGCCAATATCGGAAAACATATATCTTTTTTTATAAATCACATAAGCATTGATGAAACAGAAAATTTAGAAAAAGCCTCAGCTTTGAAATTACTTTGATCACCACGTCAACGGCCGGCCGTTACAACAACCGCCGTGAGCTGTGCCTGTGGCCACCCATGCATGGGTATTATACTGTACATCGTTGGATCGACAGTGCCGTGCATGCCATATGACTGCGGGTCATACAGCGGTGCGGGTCTTGTGTGGATTTTCACTAAGGTGTAAGGTGGTGCGGGTCATATAACGTTGCGGGCTATAGTCCGAAAAATACGGTAATTAAAGTCATTAAAGAAAAGGAAAATTGGGTAAGAGACACAGTAGATAAAAAAAAGTGCATTGTAATTTATGGCATTAAAGAAAAACATGTATACAAATATCAAAGAGAAAAAGAGAAAGAAATTGCAAAGGAAATTCTGAAAGTGGTTCAGGAAGAAGGACAGGAATACGATAAAGACATTGATGAAGTGCATAGGATGGGACAGTACTCTATAGAAAAACACTATAGGCCACTAAAAATCAAACTAAGGACTCGAATGATAGCTGAAGTACTATTGAAAGCAGCAAAACTAGCAAACAGTGAAAAATATAAAAATGTATGGATAACATTGGAAATGAGCAATGAGGAAATAGAAAAGGAAAAAGCACTTAGAAATGAAGCAAATTAATAAAACGAGAAAAGAACAGAGACTGAAAAGAAGGAGTTTTTTAGAGGGTACTGGACCTGTGGCTGAGAAAATGGTACATCAAATAAGGAAACATAAACCAAAAAAGAGAAGGAAGAAATTAAAAATGACATACATACATACGTACATATACCAAGGCTTTTTCCCCCTTACAAGGGGGGTAGCCAAAAAGAAAAAGGCACAAAATCAATCCCACTCATTCCACCCCTGAATACACTCATCACCCCTCCACCCTCCCTCTTATCTTAGCACCTTTCCTAAAGGAAAAAAAGATGACCCGTCATCTTTTTTTCCTTTAGGAATTTCCCCTGTGGGGCTACAAGGAGAAGGATGCCTAGTCCCAATCCCCATCCCTTTCTTCTCGCCTCTTACGATCCAAGTGGGAATACTTGGTGGCAGTATTCTTTTCCCCCACCACAGGGAATTCCCCCATCACAGAAAAGGAATACTCAGAGAAATGGTACAGGACAGCAACAAGGGGTTGGAGGACAGCATAACGGAGGGACAGTTGTAGTATAAAAGTGTCATCATTTCTCTATGAACAGAGTTTTCCTCTATCATAGACAAAATGATGTGAAATTAAAAATAACATATATAAACATAGATGGAATGATTTATGGACTAAATGAATTAAACTATCTGTTAACAGAGAAACCTGACATAATGGGAATTGTGGAAACAAAATTAAAAGGTCCACTACCATCAAATACTATAGCACAAGGTCTATATAACCAATGGACAAAAAATAGAATGGAAAAACAGGGTGGAGGAATCATGTTCTTGACTAAAAAAGTTTAAATGTGACAAAGATAACAGAAGGAAAAAATAATGTAGAATTGATTATGATTAAAGTTGAAAACGGAAATATGAAAAGTAGAAAATTTATAGTAGTATATGTGCCCCCAAAAACACAGGCTTGGACTGATAGTGATCATTCCAAACTACTGGAAGACACAACGAATACATTAATTGAATTAATGAAAGGAGGAAACATAGTAATTATGGGTGACTTTAACTCAAAGGAAATATGTTGGGAAGAAATGACAGTAAAAGGTGGAGAGGAACTTTGGGGAAATATTCTACTGGATATGACCATTGAATACACATTGACTCAATGGGTGAAAGAAAACACCAGATATAGAAACAATGAAGAACCATCGAGACTGGACTTAATATTCACATCTGAGCCTGAAATAGTGGACAAAATGGAATACAAGACACCAGTTGGGAAGAGTGACCACATACTAATAGAGTTCAAACTAAAAGAACAAAATGATATGAGAAGAGATGACATACATACATATACCAAGGCTTTTCCCCCTTACAAGGGAGGTAGCCAAAAAGGAAAAGGCATAAGATCATTCCCACCCATTCCATCCCTGAATACATTCCAACCCCTCCACCCTCCCTCTTATCTTAGCACCTCATGGATGACGGGTCATCCCTGCACCTTGTCCACTGCCCTGGGTCAGAAGCAGTGTCGCAAGACACAGCACATCCACAGCAAGGCCGCTTCATTAAATCGGCGACCCCCCCTCTCCGTCCCCCCATGCATAAAAGGAGAAGACGGTGAGAAATCCCTTCGAGCTGCGTCAAATTTTGCTCACACATACTACCTCACCCCCCATCCTCCTACCCATTCCACCTCATGCATCACAACATCCTCCATATACAACCATTCTCCATTCACCCCTGTCTTCTGTCCTCTCCCATCCTTCCTGAACAGACATTCCCCTCTTCCCCAAAGCCCCCTTCACCCCATCCATCCACCTCATCTTAGGACATCCCCTCATGTTCACTCCCTCCACATCTGCCTTCCATACCTCTTTTACTAGTCTTCACTCATTCTTTCCATGTGTCCAAACCATCCTAATACTCTTTCATCAACCCTATCTCCCAACTCCCTTTCCACCCCCGTTCTCCTCCTCGCCTTCTCATTTCTCTATTTTGCCTAGTAACCCCTATCATACTTCTCAGACACCTCATCTCAAACACATTCAAACTCCTCTCTTCCTCTCTTATGTTCCATGTTTCTGCCCCATACAGTGCTGTTGGCACAATCACTCCTTCATACAGTCTCCTCTTAGCATCCATTCCCAAATGTCTATTCCTCATTACACTTTTTAATCCACCAAGGCATTTACTCGCTTCTCTCAATCTACATTCTACCTCCACCTTCACTCCACCTTTTCCTGCCACATTTGCACCCAAGTATCTAAAACTATCCACTTCCTCCAGTTGCTCTCCATTAATGCTCACTTCCAGTCTGCTGCCACTTTCACCCCTTGTACATCTCATCACCTTACTTTTATCCACATTTATCTTCAACTTTCTTCTATCACATACTCTCCCAAACTCTGTCACCAACTTCCTCAATCCCTCCTCCGATCCTGCCACAAGCACAGTGTTGTCCGCAAACAGCTGGCTTACCTCCCACTTTTCTCCATTTTCTTTAGCCATCTCCAATCCCTGACCCACCGCCCTTGCATTTACCTCTCACACCAGCCCATCCATGTATAAATTGAACAGCCAGGATGACATAACACATCCCTGATGAAGTCCCACCTTTACCTCGAACCACTCACTCTCTCCATTTCTAATTCTAACACAAGCTCCTAGAAGCTTTCCTCCTATCCTGTATATCTTCATAACCTCCCACAGTGCCTTTCTGTCTACCCTATCATAAGCCTTTTCCAGATCCATAAAATCCCCCAAAAAATCCTTCCCCTTTCCTATAGCTTTCTCACATATCTGTCTTACCACAAAAATCTAATCTACACAACCTCTACCTGTCCTAAATCCACACTGTTGCTCACCAATTACTCCCTTTGTTCCTCTCCTCATCCTCTCAATCAAGATCCTCCCATAAGCCTTCCCAACTACACTTAACAAGCTGATCCCTCTGAAACTACTACATTCACACTTGTCCCCTTTTCCCTTGTAAAGTGGAATTATACAGGCACTCCTCCAGTCCTCCGGCACTCTACCCTCTCTCCAGCAAACATTAAATAACCTCACCAGCCAGTCCACCATCACTGTACCTCCTTTTTTTTTAGACATTCTGCATGGCATCCATCCAGACCAGGTGCCTTACCTGCTTTCATCATCTTAACAACTGCCTTCACTTCATCCTTCCTTATTTCTCCTCCATTTTCCTCACTCATCACGGTCATTTTCTTAGCATTTCCCACTGCAACTATCTTTCCCTCCCTATCCTCCTTCACATTTAGCAACTCCCTAAAATATTCTGACCATCTTCCCCTTACTGCCTTCTCTTCCATTATCATCTCTCCATCTGCACCTTTTACCTTTTCTTCTCTACTTGATTTGCCTCATCTTCCTCTCTTTATTTCTTTCCAAAACATCTTTTTATTACTTTCAAAATTTTCTGTCATACTCTTACCCCATTTCACATCTGCTCTCCTCTTTGCCTCCTTTACCTTTTGCTTTACTTCTCTTTTCTTTTCTTTGTACCTCTCATATGACTCCCTCGTCCTATTTTGTAACCAATCTGTGAAAGCTCGCTTCTTCTCTTCTACAACCTTCTTTGTTTCCTCACCCCACCATTCACTACCCTTCCTTCTATTTCCTCCTATCCTTCTTGTTCCACACACCATCTTTGCACACTTTGTGACTCCCTCCTTGAACCATCCCCATTCCTCCTCCACACCTAGCTCTACTCTATCCTTCACTCCCTCCCACTCCTTCAGCTTCTTGTACTCCTTCTCCTTTTCCTTTTCATTTAAAGAGTTCACTCTAAGCACCTCCCTACCTTTTGTCCCTTTCCTCTTTCTCCATCTATCCTCCACTCTCAACTTACCTTCCACCAAAAAATGATCTGATATTCCCCCACCCTCTCCCCTTAGCACATGTACATCCTTAACTCTTCCTATCATAATCCTATTTACCACTACATAATCCATTAACGCTCTATCTACCACCCTTCCCTCCACCACCCTCTCCCATGTGTACTTATGCTTGACTTTCTTCCGAAACACTGTATTTGCTATCATCAACTCTCTTTCTAGACACATTTCCACCATCAACTCTCCACTACGATTCTTTCCTGGAACTCCACATTTCCCAACCACTCCATCAATTGGACCATTTCCTACCGTAGCATTAAGGTCTCTCAATACTATTACATTGACATTTCTCCCTAAATCCTCTATGCACTCATTTAAATCTATCCAAAAGGCCTCCCTTTCTTCTACACTCTTCTCACTGCCAGGCCCATATGCACTTACAAAGACCCACATCTCCTTTCCCAGTTTCACCTTCATCCACATTATCCTTGAGGAAACCTCCTTCCACTCCACTACATGTTTACCTATCACTTCACTTACTAGAATAGCCACCCCTTCCCTCCCTCGACCTCTCTTCACTCCTGATAACCTCCCACTTACACTCCCAAACTTACACTCACCCTTGCCTTTCAACTTAGTTTCACTCAAAGCCAACACATCCATCTTTCTTCTCACAAACATACTACCTATCTCTTCTCTTTTACTCTCATCTGTACCACATCCATGCACATTAAAAGACCCAAACCTTAGGGTGCTGGTCGGAAAACTCCCAGACCCTCTTATGCCTTTACTTTTTCTTTTAGGAATGTGCCCTGTGGGGCTACAAGGAGAAGGATGCCTAGTCCTAATCCCCGTCCCGTTTTTCTCGCCTCTTACGATCCAAGTGGAAATACTTGGTGGCAGTATTCTTTTCCCCCACCACAGGGAATTCCCCCACCACAGAAAATGAATACTCAGAGAAATGGTACAGGACAGCAGCAAGGGGTTGGGGGACAGCATAACGGAGGGACAGTTGTAGTATAAAAGTGTCATAATTTCTCTATGAAAAGGTTTTCCTCTATCATAGACAAAATGATGTGTGGCTCTGGTCCGCAGGGGCGCCCCATATAGACCCTAAAGTATCAACTGCATGCTACATAGAAAAGGAAGACTAATGTACAACAAAACGGACTTCAAAAAACTTAGAAAACTTGTTCAAAATACAAACTGGGAAATTTTTTAAAATAAAGAAACAAAGATGGAAGAGAAATGGAACATATTAAAAGAAAAATACAAAGAGGGAACAGACAAATACATACCAAAGAAGAAACAAAAAGGGGTATACATAAAGTGTTGGTATAACAAAAAGTGTAGTGAAGCTAAAGATAGAAGAGACAAAGCCTAGAAAAGATGGAAAAAAAAAGAAAAAAAAAAAGACCAAACTAAGAAATGAATATGTAGAAATATGCAGTGAAGAAAAAAGAAATTATGAAAAAGACATAATAGGAAAATGCAAAGACCAACCTAAACTATTCTACAGATATATAAATGACAAACTAAAAGACAAACATGAAATATTGAAACTGCATGAAGGAAATAAAGAATATATAGATGATATAGAAATGGCTGAAATTATGATCAAATATTTTAAATCTGTATTCACAATTGAAAACTCACAAAATTGGGAGGAAGGATAGAGAGAAAGATCCCCAGCAATGAAAGAAATAATGGTGACACAGAAAGAAATAAGAGAACAATTAAAAAACCTTGATGTTAGAAAGTCACATGGGGTGGATGGAATTGCAAATTTTACTGAAAGAATGTATAGATGAACTAATGGACAGAATACACAAGATAATTGATTTCTCACTCAAAGAAGGAAAAGTACCACAAGGAGACAAAGAAAACCCAACCAACTATAGATTGGTCTCCCTTACAAGTACTATAGCAAAAATATGTGAAAAAGTTATCAAAAGTAAATGGATTAAACACTTGGAGGACAACAAAATACTAAATCCAAAACAATTTGGATTTAGAAGTGGAAGATCATGTGCCACAAACTTAATATGCTTTTACTTGAGATTAATAGAAATAATTCAAGAAAGGGATGGATGGGCAGATTGTGCCTTCTTAGATTTACAAAAGGCATTTGACAAAGTACCACACAAACAGCTGCTAAGAAAAATTGAAACAATAGGTGGAATACAAGGAAAGTTATTGGAATGGATGAAAGATTTATTGAACAGGAGAATAATGAGAGTGGTACTCAGAGACAAGAACTCAAAATGATAAGTGGAGTCCCACAAGGCTCTGTATTGGCTCCGATAATGTTTGCCATATATATAAATGACATGGATGAAGGTGTGGAATGTTATATGAACTTCTTTGCAGATGATGTGAAACTACTAAAGAGAGTAAGTACAGAAGAAGATTGCAAATCATTTCAAGAAGACCTGGACAAAATCTGGAAATGGAGTCAGAAGAGTGAAGTGAATTTCAACATCAAGAAATGTAGTATAATGGAATTTGGAAAAAGCAAAAACAGAATATCAGGACATTACAAAATTGGTACAAAGGAAATTAAAAAAGTCAACTCGGAAAGGGACCTAGGAGTAACTATCACCAATGACATGACACCAGACAAACATATCAACAAATTAGTCGGAGAAACTTTCAATTTATTAAGATCAGTGAAAGTAGCTTTTGACTATATGGATGAAGAAATGGTAAAGAAAATATTAGTTACATTGATAAGACCAAAATTGGAGTACACTGTGACACTGGACACCTAATACTAAAAAGAACATAAAGAAATTAGAAATAATTCAAAGAGCAATGACAAAGGTGGCACCAACACTCTCCAATTTGACATATGAACAAAGATTGGATAGATTAAATACCTTCCCTGGAACAAAGAGAAAGAGGAGACCTGCTAACCATATACAGAATTATGAAAGTGTTGGAAGTCCTTGATAGAGATGACTTTTAAAGTGGGATAAAAAAAACAAACAAAAAAACAGAGGACACAAAAAGGAACTTAAAAAGGATAGTTACAGAAGAGATCTAAAAAGGAATAACCTCACACACAGAGTGATAGATATCTGGAACAAACTGAATGAAGAAACAGTGAGTGGAAAACTATACAAGAATTTAAGATCAAACTGGATGCTGAGAGATACAAAAGCGGGTCACCACGAGCATAGCTCTCTTCCCATAAAATACGACTAGATAAATACAACTAGGTAAATACAATAGCACAAGAAGAAATAATAGATCAACTAACCTTGATGTCAAGAAATCACACAGCCCAGATGGAATTACAAATTGGATCCCAAAATAATGTAAAGAAGAATTAATGGACAGTATAACATAATAAGTTCCTCACTCAAAGAAGAAAAAATACCAAAGGACTGGAAAAACGCCAATACTGTATCAAGATATAAAGAAGGAAACAAAGAAGAACCAACAAATTACAGACCAGTCTCCCTTACAAGTACTGTAGCCAAAATTTATGAAGAAATGATCAAGAATAGAAGGTTAAAACACCTGGAAGAAAACAAAATAATAAACCTGAGACAATTTTTATTCATGCAAGGAAGATATGTGCCACAAACTTAATCTGTTTCTACTCAAGACTAATAGATATAATACAAGAAAGGGATGGATGGGCCGATTGTGCTTTCCTGGACTTACAAAAAGCCTTCGACGAAGTACCTCTCAAAAATTATTAAAAAAAACTTGAAAACATAGGAGAGATACAAGATAAATTACTAAACTGGATGAAAGATTTCTTTTATGGCAGAAAAATGAGAGTAGTGCTCAGAGAAAAGAGTTCAGCTGAGGAGGTAATTAGTGGCTCCAATAATGTTTGCTATTTATGTGAATGACATGGATGAAGATGTGGATTGTTACATGAACTTCTTTGCAGATAATGCTAAATTGTTGAGGAAAGTGAATATTGAAATGGATTTTGAATCACTACATAGAGACCTAAACAAAGTTTGGAAATGGAATAAAGAGTGGGAAGCAGACTTCAGCATTAAGAAATGTAACATAATGGAGTTCAGAAAAAATAGAAAAAGAATATCAGGACATTATAAAATTGGAACAAAGGAAGTAAAGAAAGTAGGATCTGAAAAAGATCTGGGAGTAATTATCTCAAATGACATGTCCCTTGATAAACAGATAAACAAAATTGTTGGAGAATCTTACAACTTGCTAAGATCAATAAAGGTGGCTTCTACTTATTTAGATGAAGAAATGGTTAAAAAAATACTAATCACACTAATAAGGCACTAGAGTATGCTGCGACACTATGGTTAACCAGTACCAAAAAGAGTATAAAGAAAATTGAACGAATCTAGAGAGCAGCCACAAAAATGGTCCCAACACTTTCAAACCTGTCATATGAGAAGAGAATGGCAAAATTGAAATTATCGACTTTGGAACAAAAAACAGATAGAGGTGACCTGCTGACTATTTACAGAATCATGAAAGGCACAGAAGTCCTTGATAGAGAGGACTTACTAAATTGGGATAAGAGAAATACAAGGGAACATGAAAAGAAACTCAAAGAGGAAAGTTATAGAAAAGACCTGAAAAAAAACAGTTTTCCACACAGAGTAGTGGATATCTTGAACAGACTAGATAAGACAGTAGTGTGTGCAAAAACTATACACAAATTTAAGAGCAAACTAGACATTGCAAGATGCAAAGACAGGACACCACAAGCATAGCTCCCCTTCCTGTAAGATACTAGGTAGATACACACACACAAACTCTTTCACCACCTTCTTTAATCTATCCTCTGACTTAGGAACAAATACAGTATTATCTGCAAACAACTGGCTCATCTCCAAATTCCCTCCTCTTTCACCAACTCCAAACCCCTGCCTAGCACTTTTATATTTACCGACCTTACCATCTTATCCATATACATGTTGAACAACCATGGTGACATTACACAACCCTGGCACAGCCCCACCTTTACATCAAATTACTTGTTTTCTCAATTCCCAACCATCACACAAACTCAAATACTCACAAAAAAATTTTGACCACCCTCAAAAGACTTTCTCCTATCCCATACATCCACAACACACTCCTCAACACCTTTTTTTGTTGAACCTATCATATACCATCTTCAAATCAGTAAAATCCCAAAAGACATCCTTACTCTGGCAAAAAATCCTTGTCTTATTACAAAAATGTTATCTGTGTACATTATATCTTAAACCTACATTCTTCTTCCCCTGTTACTCCAGTTCCACTCCTAATCATCTTAACACCCATATACATTACCACCTACCTTCCCATACACCTTACCATGTACATGTAACAGACTGATTGTTCAAAAACTACTACATTCATAATTGTCCCCAATTACCTTGCATAGTGGAACTACATACCGAAATATTTTCTTTCCCTAGGAACACATTAAACAATCTTGCTAGCCAGTCCATAACTTCTCCCTTCATTAGACACTCCCAGACAAAACCCCAAAATACTAAGCACTTTTGACATGTTTTTCAGTCCCCTTATCAAAGACCTGGCAGTAGAAACAGACAAGAAACTAAATATACTAAAAACAATAGTAATCATAGGTTTTTGGTCATCAGGAGTGACTAATTACTGTTTGTGAACAATTCATTCAAACCATGCTCATTGCTCAACCATGTTCCCACAGTCAAGAAAACAGACATTTTACAAACAACGATATTTTGGTTCCCAGTAGAGTGCAAATATAAAAATGTATTTAAATTTCCTCTTTTCCAGGCACTTGATGATGCTTTGTGCATGCCAATTGAAAAAGACAGAGATGATAGAAAATGGAAAAATGTAAAGCAAGAACAAAACAAAGCACTGTTAAGGGCTTCCTTCAGGTACCCATACAAGAAACATAAAGACACCAACAACAGACAGGTAAATCCACAAAGGCTTGGTCTAATGGAAAGGGAATGAATGAGTTAGATGCAAGAAAATAAAGATATTTGATATGTATATTATGTAATATGTAAATTGTATAAATTGTTATTAAAATATTTTGCATTTACATTTCCTCATGGCATAAGATAAAGGAGGCAAAGAGGAAAGCAGATGTGAAATGGGGTAAGAGTATGACATATTTTTGAAAGTAATAAAAAGATGTTTTGGAAGAAAAGAGGAAGAGGAGGTGAATCAAGTAGAGAAGGAAAGTAAAAGGCATAGATGGAGAGATGATAATGGAAGAGACAGCAGTAAGAGGAAGATGGGCAGAGTATTTTAGGGAACTGTTAAATGCAAAAGGAGGATAGGGAAGGAAAGGTAGTTGCAGTGGGAAGCGCTAAAATATGACAGTGATGGATGAGGAAAATGGAGGAGAATTAAGGAAAGATAGGGTGAAAGCAATTATGAAAATGATGAAAGCAGGTGAGGCACCTGGGTTGGATGGGTATCATGAGGAGTTCTAAAAAAGGGAGGTACAGTGACGGTGGACTGGCTATTGAGGTTGTTTAATGTTTGTCTAAAAGAGAGTAGAGAACCGGGGGACTGGAGGAGTGCCTGTATAGTTCAACTTTACAATGGAAAAGGGACAAGCTTTAGGAAAAGGTAAGGATGTTTTTTTGGACCTTTATGGATTTGGAAAAGGCTTATGACAGGGTAGACAGGAAGGCACTGGGAGGTATTGCAGATATATGGGATGGGAGGAACGCTGTTAAAGGCAGTCAAGAGGAGTAGTAGAGCCTGTGTTAGAAATGTGTTAGAAATTGAGGTAAAGGTGGGACTTCACCAGGGATGTGTTATGTTACCTTGGCTGTTCAATTTATATATGGATGGGGTGGTGCAAGAGGTAAATGCAAGGGTAATAGACTAGGGACTTGAGATGGTTAAAGAAAATGGAGGCATTGCTTCTGACCTGGGCAGTGGGAGGGAGATAGGCACCCTTCATCCACAAGGAGTTAAGATAAAAGGGAGACAATTGTGGCATTGATGGAAGTGGATGCATGCCTTGGCTGACTACGTTTCTTACAAAGGGGAAGAAGCCTTTAGTATATAGATAGGTAGATAGATTGTCACTTCCTTCTTTCTTGAACTATATCTCCTCATCTTTATGCAGTGATAGGCAGTATGAAATCCCAAAAATGTGTCACTGTAGTGGAGAGGTTAATGATTACCTACTGTAATCTAACTTAATGGAGGATGTCACCTTCATTTTCTAACACTGACACCTTTCTAACACCTCGACATGAGAGGCACACAAACACTTGCTGCAGCCACCACAAACACATCACACCCGCTACACTACATAGCAGAACACCCACACACACCAAGAAACATTAAAACTACACCCAAAGACCTTTATTACGCACAGATACTCTCTTCTCTTCCTCCACAACCACCAAATACCAGCCTCCGGAAACATATTCATAATCATATCACTCACCGCTCCATTAACACACTGAAAGACAACACACTGCTGCATACCAGACCCCCTGATATCCACCCTTCTGAATCCTCTCTCCCACGAAAGGACAGAGTCCACTTGGCCAGACTGCAATGCGGTCACCACCCAGCACTTCTAAGCTACCAGAAGAGGCTGGACGACCGTGTTGTGAACAGCTGCCCAGGATGTAACACTTCACCCCATACCATACAACACATAATGGAAGACTGCATTATACACAATCATGCACGCAAACAACACAACATACACACTATAAAGGATTTGTGGGAAAACCCAGTTTCGGCTGTGGCCTTCCTTGGGGAGACGGGACTGCTCGGACAGACAGTCTAGGGAACGACAACAACAACAACAACACTGACAAATCTATGCCTAGTTGATGTAAGGCAGCTAAGAGGTAGTAAAAGATATTAAAACCATCATAGTAATTTTGACATTTTAATAATAACAATACATACAATAAATACAATAACAATATTTTAAATGTAATAGCAAAAGAGGATCATGTTTCCTTCTTAGCATTCCTGGCAATAGCAAGGTACTCATCAATCTCGTAGCCAAAGAGGTCAAAATCAAGCTTGTAAGCGTGGTGCAGTTGCTTCATCTGCTGTTTTGTTAGGCTCTTGTAGAAGTCAAAAGCAGCATTGGTTGAGGATGTACCATTGGCTAGATGCATCCACTCATGTACCTGCAAAAGAGCCATCTAGAAGGTAACCCTTTGGGGAGTGGAGGTTGTAGATATTATCTTCATAGTCCTTTGTCATACAATCTAAAGCTGCTGAACTAAAGTCACTCACACACTTTCATTTCATGCCCTACATATGGCAATTATTCCCTAGACTTACATCTTTAAGTTCATTCAGTTGAGCCAGCGTGATGATGAACCTCTCATCCTCCTCCATTGTCTCGAGTTTGAGGATGAGCTGGATGTCATTAGAGCACACTGCACAGTAGGCCCACATAGGTGTCCAGCAGATCACCTGGAGAAAGAAAAAGAGGAGATGGAGTGGAGAATGGAGACAAAGAGTGGTTATTTTGAAATCTATAAATGCTTTAGATTCAGTCATCCTTTCAATAGGTATACATTCAACCAGCTCAGTGTACCCCAGAAATTGAATATACAGACACTACTCAACTTACAAGTGAGTTATGTTTCAAATAGCTATTCATATCATGAATTGTTTGGGAGTTCTTTTACATGGTTACATACCCTACAGATTTGATTTCAGCTAAGGACAAGTGATTTTATGGAGTTAAAAGAGTGGACTAGCAGAAAAGGACTCTTGATTGACTCAGATTTCATCTGTCAACTACATAAAATTACTTATTTTTAGCTGGGAAAAAATTAATAAAATATATCACCATATTGAAGGGGTTAAGAGCCTTGAAGAGATTGCCAAGTACTTTAGCATGTGAAATGATGAGGATAGGTTCACATGCTCTGCTTATATTTGCATATATATGATGCATGGACAAATACATGCAGATGTACACATGCACACAAGCAAAGCTATATTCTGTTAGCAACAGTCTGGAACTGAAATTCTACTCCATTCTTATTTAATTTTTTGTTTGCCAATTAATGACTGTTTATGAGAAATTACCCGTATGTACTGAAAATATTTCGTGTCAATCATAAAAGAGGGATCACTGAAGCTGAAAAAGGAGTGGATTTTAAATGCTAGGCTGCCGTGACCCAGTTGTGGGTATGTATGTGTATACTATATACATATGTGCCTATTTATATATCTTACCTTTCTCCATTCTGGAACTGTCTTCAATTTAGATGTGGAATCGATGACATACTGCACAAACTCAGAAAAAGTTGGGAATCTCGACTTATTTTTGCTCTTTGGCTTTCGATACCTGCCGGAAGAAGAAGGGCATGAGGAAAGGAGGAGAGTTGGGAGTTGGGGTTCCAGGAAAAAGAGATGGAGGGGGAAGAGTTTGTGATCAGAATACAAAGGAGGGTGAGAGGAAAGTTGAAGGATGAAGTAGGATAGGGAGGTGGAAGGAAAATTGGGACTTTGATGGTGAGTGATAATAAGCTTAACATGGAGTACTGAAGTTGCCCTTATAACCTTTTCACAGCTATTCATGAGTTAGACATTGAGGTGCATATCATGGTAAGGTCATAAGTGCCCTCTTTAGAAATCAGAGAAAAACATAATTAAAGTTTTCAACAACAAGATCTCCAAAACCAACCTTTCGAATTTTGTTTAGTTTATACAATTCTAAAGGAAATTTATTTCTCTTATACTCATCCCAAAGTTATTTCATTATTTTGTTTTTTGCCTCTGCTGCAGCATAAAATATTGTCGGTGCATAAAGCTGAAAACTCACAGGTGTTTCAGGGCTCACTAGACCATAAGAAAATATGCAAAAGGTCATATATTGCCTACTATTGGATAGAGGAAAATGCAGGGAAAAATGCCTGATAACTTGGACCTTGGCATGGTGGCGCTTATGACTTTACTGTGGCATGTGCCTCATTTGTTCTACTTGCTGCCTGGCAATTTTATTCAATTGTGAAAGAAGTGATTAAAGTTTTGTCAAATGATATAAGCATAGTAGTTATGTTAGATGGGGTGAAGATAAATATCTTTATGTAACCTCACGGTTACACATACTGATCCCAGCCTCCAACCCCAAGTCTCCTGCCCACCCCTCCAAAGCCACGACCCCACGAAACAAATATCTTTAATTGCCTGGTGGCAATAGCTCTCTTTTATACACAACTATCTTTTCATTTTCATACAGACATCTCTTACCCTCCTACAACTACCGATCCTGCACGAGTGGGTGGTCTGCCCTAGATAGTCCAAAGTTCATTCCGACTACAACTAAGCCTCCTACTCCTTTTCTAAATTTGTTGGTTGAGGTTATTGTTGAATAAATATCCCAAAAGCAACCTCACAGTTACAGATACTGATTTCAGCCCCCCAACTCCAAGTCTCCTGCCCATCCCTCGTGAGCCACACAATAAATGTCCCTAAGAATCACCTGATGGAAGTAGCCCTCTTTCATACACAGCTATATTTTTGTTTTCATAAAGACATCTCCTCCCCTCTTATAACTACCGATCCCACACTAATGGGTGGTCTTTTCTAGGTAGTCCATAGTCCATTCTGACGTGCTTTGTCGTTTGATGGACACCTAACCTCTCACAGCAGCAAGACACAGCACATCCACAGCAAGGCTGTTTCATTTAATTGGCAACCTCCCCTTCTCTGTCTCTTCATGCAGAAAAACAGATGAGAAATCCCTTCAGGCTGTGTCAAAATATTCACACATAACCACTCCCTAACCCCCCATCCCCCACCAACTCTCATGCATCACATCATCATCCATGTACAACCATTCTCCACTTATCCCTATCTGTTGTGTTCTCCCTTCTTTCTCATCGCCCCTTTTACCCCATCTATCTATCTCATCCTTGGTCGCCCCCTCCTGTTCACTCCATCCACCTCTGCATTCCACACTTCTTTTACTAATCTTTCTTCACACATTCTTTCCAAGTTTCTAAACCATCCCAATACTCTTCCATCAGTCCTATCTTCCAACTCCCTTTCCACCCCCACTCTCCTCCTCCTCACCTCTTTTCTCACTTTCCAACCTACCATTCTTCCCAGACATTTCATCTTGAATACATTTAAACTCGACCTCTCTTATGTCCCATGTTTCTGCCCCATACAGCGCTGTCGGCACAATCACCCCTTTGTACAATCTCCTCTTAGCATCCCATCCCAAATGTCTATTTCTCATCACACTTTTTAATCTCCCAAGGCATTTACTTGCTTCTTTCAATCTACATTCTACCTCCACCTCCACTCCTTCCTTTCCTGCCACATGCACCCCTAAATATCTAAAGCTGTCCACTTCCTCAAGCCTCTCTCCTTTAATTCTTCCAATTTGCTGCTATCCTTTCCCCTTGTACATCTCATCACCTTACTTTTACCCACATTTACCTTCAACCTCCTCCTTTTGCACACATTTTGAAATTTTGTCACTAACTTCCTTAATCCCTCCTCTGATCCTGCTGAAAGCGTAGTGTTGTCAGCAAACAACAACTGGCTTACCTCCCATTTTTTCTCCATTTTCTTTAACCATTTCCAATTCTCTGCCCATTATCCTTGCATTTACCTCTCACACCACCCCATGTATACATTGAATAGCCATATCGACATGACACATCCCTGACAAAGTCCCATCTTTACTTCAAACCATTCACTCTCTCCATTTCTAATTCTATCACAGGCTCTACTACTCTCATAAAAACTCTTGAGAGCTCTTAACAACTTTCTTCCTGTCCCATATATCTGTAAAACCTCCCATAATGCCCTTCAGTTTACCTTGCCATAAGCCTTTTCCAAATCCAAAAAGGCCCAAAATATATCCCAACCCTTTGCAAAAGCTTTCTCACATATCTGTCTTACCACAAAAATCTGTACATACTCTACTGTACATGCATATGAAAAACCACACCCATCCAAAACACATTCTTTGACCCTTCCATCTTACACCTTGTGGTTGAAGGGTCATCTCTGTCCCTGCCACACTGCTCAGGTCAAGGGCAATACAACAAGACCACCTTTCCACAACAGGGCTTGGAAGCTGGAGTTGGTTTACCCTAACACTTCATATGAAAAAAAAGTACAGAACAGATGAGATGAACATCCCAATGGGGCACATCATGTCTTCAATTTACAACTACTCTCTATTCACTAAAGTCTTGCACCCTCTCCTTCTTGCTCAACAGACATTCCTCTTGCATCCAGTACTCCTTTCACCCTGTATTCATCCATCTCATTCTTGGTCTTCCCATATTCATTGCATCCACTTCTTTCTAGATTCTTATTGCTAGTCTTTCCTCACTCAACCTTTCCATATATCCAAACCATCTCAGCATTCCTTTATCTGCCCTATCAAACTCTCTTTCCACCCCTGCATTCTGCCTCACCTACTCATTTTTTACTCAATCTATCCTCGTAACAGCTACCATACTTCTTAAATATTTATCTCAAACATGTATAGGTTCTTATTTTCTGTTTTGTTCAAGTTCCAAGTCTGCTCCATACAGTAGTATGGGCACAATCACTCACACATCCTTCTCAGGAACCAGTGACTAGTACCTGCTTGTAGTGGTCCTGCAAAATGGACGATAGAGCTTCCCTTATTTGAAAACCTATCAATACCCTCAACTCCATCAGGAATTGCAGCCATGAAGGGCTGATACTCTGTCTACACACTAGGCTCATAATCTATGTCAACTTCAACTGTATATATCACACCTTTTCATACATGGAGTAACTGACAACTGGCAACTGCCCCCCCCCCCCCTTCAACTACTTTTAGCTGGTGACATAGAAACATCCCAACACTTATACAACATAGCCATCAGTCCAAAGTTTCTCCCCAGAGAGGTTTGCATGAGGGCCTGAGGACTACTGCAAACCACTGGTGCTGCTGGTTTCCAGTCACTGAATTTCTAAGCTGCAGTTATCATTATTATAACCTTATCTTTTTTTCATCCTCAGATACCTATTTATAATAACGCTTTTCATTTACCCCAGATGCTAACTATCCTTCCTTACTCTATAATTCACACCCACATCCACTCTTCCATTCACTGCTATATGTGAAGTTCCACTGATTTACTGGCTTTGCAGGCACTACAAGTATACCAGATTTTAAAAGTGCCCCAAGTATACCAGATGAAATCAACAAGAGGTGCCTACAGTTCACATGGTGGTCTTGCAGGATAGATGTTGGAGAGGATAATTATCTTGCCACACATCTCCAGATCCCATGAACACCACTTGCATCAGAGGTCCTGTCTTGGGAACTGGCAATCTGTCTTCAAACTGTGTAATGGAGAGATGGGACCCATTACTGGTCCCTCATCTTTCAGAATGAGCCACTTAGTACTTACTTCTTGATAATGTTCTTCTGCAGCTGCTTGAAGTTAAACATTGGAGGCCTTGGGTCATCACTGGCTATTTTGTCTCGATAGGCTGATAGGATTCTGTTAAAGAGAAAGAAAAAGAATAAGAGAAAAAAAATCAATCCATTGCAAAGTTTATGATGCAGGTGTGTCCTTGACTCAACCATCTCTCTTATAAAAGGGAAAAGGCCTATAGTGCATTATGTATGGGAGAGTGTTAATTGAAAGGATTAGGAGGTGAACCAAGGGAGTAATTGGGAAAAGTAGTGTTCAAGAAAGGAAAAGGATTCATGGATAGTTTTTGTATGGTAAGGGTTGACAGAAAGGCATGGAATGTGCTGCAGATGTATGGAGTAGGGAGAAGACTCTTGAAGAAGATCAAAAGTATTTATGTGAGTAGTAGAACTTGTGTGATAGTAAGGAATGGAGAGGTGAAGGTAGGACTGCTAAGGTTGTGTAATGTCACCATGATTTTCCAATTTGTTTATGCAAGGAGTACTGTAGAAGGTAAGCCAGGGTGTTGGGCAAAGGTTTAGAGCTGATGAGAGTGGAAGGAAGTTTGTGGTGACCCAGTTGTATGTAGGTGAAGCTGCTTGTGATTCACCACTGTCTTGGGTCACGTGTTGGACTCGTGATCGACAGCCATTACCCTCCCAGATGAGAGCTCAGAGCTTATATATGCCCGATCTATTGGTAAAGCTGTGACCTTACACACACACAACCCCTTGCCCACAAGAGCCGGAGTGTCGGCTTGCAGTGCAGTGATGCTAAAATCATTTCAGCCCTGGGTGAAAATTGAAATTGAACTGGTGGATTAGTGGTCATGAACAGTACCACTGCACTGTTGAACTATGTGTAGCTGAGAGGAGTTGCAGAGTTTTGGAAGGTATGTGTAAATATATATATATATATGTTGAGACATTCTGACAGGTTGATGTAAGTGGAGTAGAAAACACAGGAGTCTTAGTCTGAGTTTATTCCTGACTAGTTTTGCAGGTATGCTTTTTCAAAGGAATGGTGTGCAAACAAGCTGTGGGCATTTTATACTTGAGGTGGACCTCACTACCTCTCCATGTTGCCAGAGTTGGCGACAAGTGTGAACATTGCATATTTATTGTAATAACAATAAGCAAATGTAATAATAATGATAATGCTAGCAATAATGATAGTAGTGGTAAATACAATGAAAATGCTAATAATAATAACTAATGATAACAACAATAATAATAATAAAAATAAAAGTATTAAAAATAAATGATATTAAATTGATAATGATATAATGGTAATAATAACAATGATAATGATAAAAAGAAAGGAATAATAACAATAATGGTGATGTAATAATGAAAAATGATAATGATAAAAATATTAAGTGGTGAAGGAACAAAGTAGAAATAATGGAGGATACATGATTTGATAGCATGCGAGATGAAATATTGTAGCATGGTAGAAGAAGAATCGTCAAAGTAAAAGGAAGAAAGCTAGAAAGGGTAGGCAAAAGCGGTGAGAAAAAGGTATCTACTTAGGCCCCTTTCACAATAGGCAACTAGTGATTGTCACTAGTGGCGGTCACTAGTTGCCTAGTGTGCAAGCAACCAGCGACTGTCACCGAGTTGTGGAATCCTTTCTCATAATCTTGTTAGTCGAAAGAATGGCATCAATGGAGGAGGTGCTTCTGTCGGCTTTGCTGGTCAAGAAAAAGAGAAGCTCTCGAAAAAAGAACAATGCATATGCATGAGATGTTACCGGAGCGGGCAATAGCCATAGCCTGTTGTGCAACTGGGTAACCGCAATGACGTAGTGTGAAAGGCTCAAGGTAATGGTAGGCAACTAGTAACTGTCACTAGTTGCCTAGTGTGAAAGGGCCCTTGAGTCGGGGGTCTGGGAAGCCATTTTTGGAGGGCAAGTGTCGAGGTAGATTTTGTCCATTTCAAGTCACCAGTTCTCTTGTTTGTGTTTTTGTAGTTGGCTATGTAAAGGGATTCAATTATTTCCCGTTGTTTCTTGAGTAGACCTTTGGTTAGAATGGTGGATCCCTCCCAGTTTGGTAGGTGTCCCTCTGTGTCTATGTGGTTAACTAGAGCGTTTGTTTCTCGGTGGTGTCTAATGTCCGCTGTGTGTTCCATGAGTCTGTTGAGCCCTCTGTATGTCTCTCTGTAGTATGCACTGTCGCATCCATTACAGGGAATTTTGTATATGATGCTATTGTCACGGTTCGTCTTGGTTTTGTTATTTGTTATCAAGTGTCCTATTTTCTTTCCTGTGTCATTTACTATGATAAGTCCTGTTTGTCTCAGTGTCTTGGAAAGCATGTGAGAGAGGCCTCCACTTTCTTTCCTCTGATTTTAATGGTTTTCCGTAGTGATGTCCCTCGCATGCCCTCTGGGTACCTTAGGTTCCTGAATGCAGCGGTTATGTATTTAATTTCTTCCTGTAAATACTCCTTGCTGCATATTCTAAGAGCCCTAAGATAAAACCCAATGATAACTCCTGATTTGGTCTTTTCGTCATGTGCGCTAAAATAGTGGATGAAGTCGTCCTTATTTGTCAGTTTGCGGTAAACCTTGAACCTAGCGCTTTCGTCCGATCTGATGATGAGAGTGTCTAGGAAAGGTAGGGAACCGTTGGTTTTTTCCTCTACTGTGAACTTTATTCTGTTGTCTACGTCATTCAGTTCTTCTAGTAGGTTTCTTGTGTTGTTCATTACACACAAAACAACCAACACTTTGATGCAAGTACCACATAGAGGGCACTAATCACCTCATCGTGCTCATCCTACACTGACTATCTCTAGATGATAACACAATATCTCTACCCTGAAGGACCTATTTGTCCACATTGTGGCTGTTGCCGGTTACCAGGGCGCCGTGAGCCTCCTGCAAGAGAGACCTGGGGCAACGGGATGATTAATTCATACATACATACATACATAGATACACACATACATACATATATGTACAATACCCGTATTGTGCATACACATAGACATACAACCACCCACCTGACCGTCCTTCCGTCAGTCCATCCATCCATCCATCCATCCATCCACCCATTCATCCATCTACCCGTGCAAAAATGGTGGGTGACAGAGAGTCAGACAGTCTCACCTGGTGAAGGGATGTCGCACAATCATCACCCGAAGGCCGTCTCTGAAGACCTGTGTTTTTTCCTGTATAGTCGCAGGGGGAGGGAAGAGCTGGTGGACGATGCGGCCGCGGTAGCCGGGGTGCTCATTCTGCGAACCAAGACAGCAAGACTCAAAATACCACGGTCGCTCACACTGACCTTACACTCCCGACAAGGTGGTCAGCTCCACAGGGAGGAAGGGGGTGAGGAACTTAGGTGGGAGGAGTTTGGGTGTTGGATTGGGAGTTGGAGTTTAAGGTGCAGTATCCGAGATGACCAACTCCTCTATCACACGGGGGAGTTAACACAGACATATGCTCCATGCATGGTGATTATCCCCAAGGCTGGTGGAGCGATGAATATATAGAACAATTACCGTTAAAAACACGTGATTTATACCTTAAAGACACTATGCGTTGACCGTCTGTGGGGAAGGTGCGGACTACGAATGTAGGGATGGAAATATATATCAAAATGGGAGGAAAATGAAGGAGTAAAATAAATGCTATAAAAAAATAGGAGTAGCGGGAATAATAAGATAACTTAATTTTACACAGAGTGGGAGAAGGAGAGAGAATTGGTGAAACAAAGGAGAGGACTACACAGACACAAGCGGGCGCGGGCGCGCAGAGAATCACTGGGAAGACTGAAAGGGAGAAATTAGAGTAACAACAATAAAAGTACGAGAATGTTAAGTGGGAGAACTCACCTTGAACCGGGCTTTCTCTCGCTTCTCGGGCGGCAGCTGAAGGATCTCAGTGTCGTTCTCCTTCCAGTGGGCCAACCGCAGGTAGTTCATGCGCCACGAGGTCGAGGCGATCTGTGATAAAGGTCGAGTATTAGAGGACCGTTGCCTGTAGAAGGGACTCTTCTCGAGCACATGCACAAGAAATCTTGATCCGACTGGGACCGTTCCGAATAGAAAGGTTGAGTTGCTTCGGGTAGGAGAAAGGGGGTTGCAGCTTTGGATCTAGAGGTCTCTTGTGGGGAATTATGACCGGACAAGGCGTTTAAATTCTGGTGGACCCTATTTACATCAAACAACACCTCAGGAAGTAGAAATAATTTTTCACGAGAGCTGTGTCGGTACCATTATTTTGAAGTGATTTGATGTGTATTTTCAAATAAAACCAGCCGGTGGAGGGGAATACATCCTGCCACATAGATCCATTCCTGGAGGTGGAGATGGTGTTCCAAATATAATGGAAATGTCTCACAGGGACCGTTCCGAGTAAAGTGAGCCTTTGTAACATCTCAATCTCCAGAGTATGGAACCTATCTCAGCTGAATACGACACGAGATATTTTTTTCTTTCCTTCTATCTATTATAATGGAAATGTCTTACATGGACCGTTCCGAGTAAAGTGAGCCTTTGTAACATCTCAATCTCCAGAGTATGGAACCTATCTCAGCTGAATACGACATGAGATATTTTTTTCTTTCCTTCTGTCTATTATAATGGAAATGTCTTACATGGACCGTTCCGAGTAAAGTGGGCCTTTGTAACATTTTAATCTCTAGAGTATGGAACCTATCTCAGCTGAATACGACCTGAGATATTTTTTTCTTTCCTTTTTATTATAATTGAAATGTCTTACAGGGACCGTTCCGAGTAAAGTGAGCCTTTGTAATATCTCAATCTCCAGAGTATGGAACATATCTCAGCTGAATACGACCTGAGATATTTTTATCTTTTCCTCTCTTTGTGTAGGGTGTCCTTTGGTAGCATAGTGATGAGAGGCTCCTTGTATGAAGCGTGACTGGAACCTCTTTCCTCTCCGGGTCGAAAGTCTGTAAAATAACACACAATGAATTTGCTTTCGAGAGGGCATGGAGTCTGATCCTCGTACTCTTTGAAGTGATGACTTCTGACCTTCAGGAGACTCGAGCGCCTTGCTCGGCCGTCTGTGACATGTCACGTGCGGAATCTACCGTTGTACCATGACATTATTTTCTCTTTACCTCTCTCTCTCTGCCTCCCTGCTTCTCTCCCTGCCTCTCTCCAACCCCCTCCATCTCTCTCTGAAAAAACGGCAAATCTTTCTGTCGGAGGTTACTGGGTTTAGGTTCTCAAAGCCTCTGACCCTTTCGAGGGAGTATCAGCCAGCCTGGAGGTCTTCCGCGACCACACGGTTCGCGAGTTTTTTTTTTTTTTTTTTTTTTCCCGGAAACTCCCCTAATTCATTGAGGAACTTTCGGCTCGGATGTTCCTGGGCTTAGGTTCTCGAAGCCTCTGACCCTTTCGAGAGAGTATCAGCCAACCTGGAGGTCTTCCGCGGCCACATAGTTCGCGAGAGGCTCTTGGTCCTTCGTCCCAGAAACTCGCCGAAGTCCTTAGGGGCCCAGGTATTCCGTCGTGCACTTCGCGGGATATTTCCATTACTTTTATTTTTTATTTTTGCTCTCGTTGGATGGTAATTTGATCTCGGGTCGAACTCAGTCGATTGGCAGTGGCCGTGAAGGTTCCTCGCCAGGACTCTTGCAGCCTTCCGACCATGGAGAGGCAAGGCGTCATCAAGGGTCTTTGGTGGCTACAGAGTTTGCGAGTGACCCAGATTACGCCAATTTTGTCGGGAAGATTAATTTGTTATTATTATTGCGGCTATTGTTGTTGTTGTTGTTAACACCATTATTATTACTATTATTGTTACACCATTATTATTACTGTTATTATTATTATCATTATTACTGTTAATATTACTATTACCACCATTTTCACTATTGTTGTTGTTACATTGTTATTATCATTTATTATTATTTTTATTTTTCTATTATCATTATTATTACTATTATTTTTACTTTTGTTGTTGTTGTTACTTTTGTTTATTATTATTATTATAATTATCATTATTATTGATAATACTTTTTAGTTATTTCAACTGTTATTTGTTATATACATAATTACAAAGTTATACAAAATACTGGATAGTTTAATTGACAACAAGAATAGAATTACCAGAAGGCTACTCTGATGAAACACTAGCAAATATGCTTGATGACTTCTTCGACAATAAAATTAAGAATACGATCTCCGTGTGATAAATAGATTGACAAGTGTTTCTGGGGTAAAGTTACCGAGTTAAAAACACGTTGACAAAACCATGGTCGTGCGCAGAGTGAAACTAACTTTTTGTGAAAATAATCCCTTGCCTATATCGGAAATAATAAATTGTGAAAACTTTGAGGCTATCTTGCAAGTGTTTCTGGAGATAAATACAAGCATTTAAACCAAGGCCTTTTCGAGTGATCAAAAACTAGCGATTGTGAAACCCATAGTTAAAGGCAGATTAGATTAACAACTCTTATAGCCCTTTATCAAGTTAATTTTTCTTTATCTAGAATAAGCGAAAGTGGTCTGGATCAGTTGATGGAACACTTGAACAAAGTAAATGTTTTACCAGATAATCAGTCTGCTTATAGACATTTTTATTCCACTGAAACTGCTTTATGACGGTGACAAAATTTACTTTTACTTATGGATGAGAGGAAATGTGGTCTCTTAATTCTACTTGACCTGAGTGTTGCTTTTGATACTGTTGTACATAGCTCATAACTTGAGGATTGTAAGGCTGTTAGCATTAAAGGTGAAGCACGAACCTATTTAAAAACGTTATCTTGAAAATAAAACCAATTGTGTAAAAATCGGCAGATCCTTATCGGCCAAAAAAGTACATACACACACACACACACAAACACACACACACACACACACACTTCAACGAATGGACGGCTTAGAAGACGTTCTGAAGAAAAGTGAAGTCTGTGGATCCCAACGCAAAGAGAAGTGCCTAGTGTTTTTGCAGGGTGGGGGGGAAATTGCTCGTGGAGTAGTGGGAACGTAGGGAAAGAGGAAAAGGGGAGGGATTACTGAGGGAAATGGAAGGAAATGAGGAGGGAGTAGACTTTGCCCAGCCAGACAAGCGGAAGGTAAACAAAAGAATTAGCGAGGATCAAATGTCTAATAAAAATGTAAAGATTAGAAGTATAGAGAGGAGCAATACAGAAGAAAGTGACGAGAATATGTTCCAGGGATTTAAAGAGGGTGGGGGGACACAACCCCCCCCCCCCCGACTGATAAGACTAGAGGAGAGAGTTGATAAGGTGATCGAGGACTTGGAGCGTAAGTTAGGTAACGTAGACTCCATTTTCCAAAGAATTGAAAGGTTGGAACAACTAGAGAAGGCTAACAGAAACTTAACTGAAGAAATAGAGGACCTAAAAAGACAGTTAGGAAATGTAAAGGAGGAGAATGAGAAATTGAAGAAGAATAGTAATGAAAACAGAGAGAAAATAGCTACAGAAGCTAAAAATTGGAAAATAACTCAAGAAGGGAATAAGGTTTCATTCACTGACATAGTCAAACAGCAATTGAAAGAACATAATGAAGACTCAGTTATTAAAGTGATGAGACAGAAGGAGAATATAGTAAGAGAATTAGCTGACAAAAAGAAATGTATAATTATATTAGGAATGGAAGAGAAACATAACCCAGATAGAACCGCAAGAATCAAGGAGGAAAATGAAAGAGTAAGCAGTTTATTAAAATTAGTCCAGGAAGATGAACCAGAAATTATAAAGGAAATTGAGGAAAAATTCAGACTCGGAAAATATAGTACAGATAAGACCAGACCAATTAAGATTAAATTCAGGTCACAAACAACAGCAGAGAAAATTCTATCCAAGACAGGGAAACTAGCAACAAATGATCAATATAAAAAGGTATGGATAAAAAGAGAAATGAATAAGGAGGAAAGAGAGGCAGAAAAGCAGAAAAGAATTGAAGCTAAGGCAAAAAACGAGGAAAGAACGGAGTCAGAGAAAGAGAGATTCTATTGGAGAGTAGTGAACATGAAAATAAAGCAGTTCGACATACTAAAGAAAAACATAAGGTAAACAGAGAATACAATGGAAGTGGCAGAAAACTAAGAGTGTCTTACACATTTATAGATGGATTGATAACAGGATTGAATGAACTGAATGATTATTTGAAAGAAAAAGAACCGGACATAATGGGAATTGTAGAAACAAAATTAAAAGGCCCACTACCACCCAACAGTGTAGGACATGATACATACAATTATTGGATTAGAAACAGAGAGAAAAAACAAGGGGGTGGAGTTATGTTCCTGACTAAGAAGGATATAAACGTGAAAGGTGTCATATATGGAAAGAATACAGTAGAGATGATTATGATAGAAGTGGAAGACCAAGATAAGAAGAGCAGAAAATTTGTGATCAATTATGTGCCTCCGAAAACAGCCTCATGGGAGGAGAGTGAACATAAAAGTATGTTAGAGGACACAAATATAGCATTAACTAAAATAATGGAAGACGGAGGAAGAATAGTTATGATGGGCGACTTTAATTGCAAAGAAATCTGCTGGGAAGAAATGACAGTAAAGAGTGGTGATGACTCATGGGGAAATGCTCTACTTGAGATGATTACTGACCATTCAATGACACAATGGATACAAGAGAACACTAGGTATAGAAATGAAGAAGAACCATCGAGGCTAGACTTAATAATTACATCTGAACCTAGAATAGTGGACAAGATTGAATATAAAACACCAATAGGTAAAAGTGACCACATATTGATTGAACTGGAACTTAATGAAGAAAAATATATGAAAAGAAATGAACAATATAGAAAAGGAAGAATGATGTATGAAAAAACAAACTTTGATAAAATAAGAGAATTCTTCCAACAAGAAAACTGGGAAGAAATATACAAAGAAGAAACAACAGTGGAAGAGAAATGGAATATTTTGACAAAAATTTACAAAAAAGGAGTGGAAAAGTATGTCCCAAGACAAAAACAAGAAAAAGAATATGTAAAATGCTGGTACAACAAAAGTTGTAGGGAGTTAAAGGACAAAAGAGACAAAGCCTGGAACAGATGGAAAAAAGACAGAAGACCTGAAAAATGGAAAATATATACTGGTTATAGAAATGAATATGTACAAAAGTGCAGAGAGGAAAAAAGAAAATATGAAAAAGATGTTATAGAAAAGTGTAAAGATCAACCAAAACTATTCTACAGATTTGTAAACAATAAACTGAAAAACAAACAAGACTTAGAGAAATTAAGACAAGGAGGAGTTGAATACACTGAGGAAATGGAAATGGCAGAAATTATGAACAAACATTTTAAATCAGTGTTTACAAGGGAAAATATACAACCTGAAGAGATTGAGTGGAAGGAAAAAGTCCCCCCTATGGAAGAAATAGAAGTAACAAAGAATGAAATATTGTCACACTTGGGTAATTTTGATGTCAGAAAATCGCATGGGCCAGATGAAATAGCAAACTGGATTCTGAAAGAATGCAGGAATGAACTGGCAGACAAAATACATAGCATAATAAGCAGTTCCTTAAAAGAAGGAAAAGTTCCAGAAGATTGGAAAAAAGCAAATATAGTACCTATATATAAAGGAGGAAATAAAGAAGAACCTACCAACTATAGACCAGTCTCTCTAACAAGTACAATAGCAAAAATATGTGAAAGAATTATCAAAAGTAGATGGGTAAAATACTTGGAAAAAAACAACGTACTAAATCCAAGGCAATTTGGATTCAGACAAGGACGATCATGCGTCACCAATTTAATATGTTTCTATTCAAGGCTAATAGATATAATACAAGAAAGAGATGGATGGGCTGATTGTGCATTTCTAGACCTAAAAAAAGCTTTTGACAAAGTACCACATAAGAAGTTGCTTAAGAAATTAGAATATGAAGGAGGAATACAAGGTAAATTGCTAAATTGGATGGAAGACTTTTTGCAAGAAAGAAAAATGAGAGTAGTGATAAGAGATCAGCACTCAAAATGGAATGAAGTAATAAGCGGTGTCCCGCAGGGAACAGTTCTGGCCCCAATAATGTTTGCTATATATATTAATGATATGGATGAAGGAATTGAAAGCTATATGAGCTTCTTTGCAGATGATGCAAAATTACTGAAAAGAGTGAAAACTGAAGAAGATTGTGAATCACTACAGAGAGATCTAAATAAAGTACAAGAATGGAGTAGGAAGTGGGAGATGGAGTTCAAAACAAAAAAGTGTAGTATAATGGAATTTGGAAAAAGCAAAAACAGAATAACAGGATCATATAATTTGGGAAAAGAAGGAATAAAAAAAGTAGAAAATGAGAAGGACCTGGGAGTCATTGTTATGAATAATATGTCACCTGAGAAACATATAAATAAGATTTTTGGAGAAACTTATAATTTAATAAGAACAATCAAAGTGGCATTTACATACCTGGATGAAGAAATGGTGAGGAAAATCCTAATCACCCTGATAAGACCAAGATTGGAATATGCAGCAACGATATGGTCACCAAGTACAAAAAAATGTATAAAAAAACTTGAAAGAATACAAAGAGCAATTACAAAA
Organism: Oratosquilla oratoria; assembly: GCF_046742065.1. Classification (NCBI taxonomy): domain Eukaryota; kingdom Metazoa; phylum Arthropoda; class Malacostraca; order Stomatopoda; family Squillidae; genus Oratosquilla; species Oratosquilla oratoria. Next base: position 97,318,211 of record NC_134777.1, read on the forward strand.
CTGGCACCAACACTCTCAAAACTATCATATGAAGAGAGACTACAAAAACTTAAACTACAGACACTAGAGCAAAGAAGAGAGAGAGGAGATTTGATAGCTATTTACAGAATCATGAAAGGCATAGAAATTACTGATAGAGAGAATCTGATAAAATGGGATGACAGAAATACAAGAGGACACGGAAAGAAAATAAAAAAAGACAGCTATAGAAGAGATTTTAAAAAGAATAGCTTTCCTCACAGAGCAATAGACAGTTGGAACAAGTTAGATGAGAAAGTGGTGTGTGCAAAAACAATACATGAATTTAAAAATAGTTTAGATAAAATGAGATATGAAGACGGGACCCCACGAGCATAGCTCCCCTTCCCGTAAAATACAACTAGGTACAACTAGGTAAATACACACACACACACACACACACACACACACACACACACACTGCAGTCTCTGTCTCGACAGAGACTGCAGCAGATCCGAGGTGAATACACACACACACACACACACACACACACACACACACACACACACACACACACACACACTTTCAACGAACGGACGGCTTGACGAACGCTCTGAAGAAAAGTGCAGATTGAGGATACCAACGCAAAGAGAAGTGCCTTTTTGTATTTGCAGGGGGGGGGGGAATTGCTCGTGAGGTAGTGGGAAAGTAAGGAAAGAGGAGAGGGGGAGGGATTACTGGGGAAATGGAAGGTAATGAGGATGTGGAGGACTTGGCCCAGGCAGACGGGCGGAAGGTCAACATGAAACGACCACCGGATGACGAAATGGCAAATAAAAATGTAAAGATTAGAAGTATAGAGAGGAGAAATACAGTAGAAAGTGACGAGAATATGTTCCAGGGATTTAAAGAGGGTGGGGGGGACACAACCCCCCCCAGACTGATAAGACTAGAGGAGAGAGTTGATAAGGTGATCGAGGACTTGGAACGTAAGTTAGGTAATGTAGGCTCCATTCTCCAAAGAATTGAAAGATTGGAACAACTAGAGAAGGCTAACAGAAACTTAACTGAAGAAGTAGAGGACCTAAAAAGACAGTTAGGAAATGTAAAGGAGGAGAATGAGAAATTAAAGAAGAATAGTAATGAAAACAGTGAGAAAATAGCTACAGAAGCTAAAAATTGGAGAATAACTCAAGAAGGGAATAAGGTTTCATTCACTGACATAGTCAAACAGCAATTGAAAGAACATAATGAAGACTCAGTTTAAAGTGATGAGACAGAAGGAGAATATAGTAAAAGAAATGTATAATTAGGAATGGAAGAGAAACATAACCCAGATAGAACGCAAGAAATCAAAGAGGAAAATGATAGAACCGCAAGAATCGAAAGGGTAAGCAGTTTATTAAAATTAGTCCAGGAAGATGAACCAGAAATTATAAAGGAAATTGAGGAAAAATTCAGACTCGGAAAATATAGTACAGATAAGACCAGACCAATTAAGATTAAATTCAGGTCACAAACAACGGCAGAGAAAATTCTATCCAAGACAGGGAAACTAGCAACAAATGATCAATATAAAAAAGGATAAAAAGAGAAATGAAGAAAAGGAGAAAGAAAAGAAAAGCAGAAAAGAATTGGAAAGAAAGGAAGAAAAAGAGAACGGAGTCAGAGAAAAGAGAGATTCTACTGGAGAGGAAAAAACAAAGGGAAACAGAAAAGAACACAATGGAAAAGAGAAAACTAAGAGAAACACAGAAAACAAGAACACAAATATAGTTGATAAGAACTGGGAACTGAGAACTGAATGAAGAAAAAAAAGACCGGACATAATGGGAATTGTAGAAACAAAATTAAAAGGCCCACTACCACCCAACAGTGTAGGACATGATACATACAATTATTGGATTAGAAACAGAGAGAAAAAACAAGGGGGTGGAGTTATGTTCCTGACAAAGAAGGATATAAACGTGAAAGGTGTCATATATGGAAAGAATACAGTAGAGATGATTATGATAGAAGTGGAAGACCGAGATAAGAAGAGCAGAAAATTTGTGATCAACTATGTGCCTCCGAAAACAGCCTCATGGGAGGAGAATGAACATAAAAGTATGTTAGAGGACACAAAGATAGCATTAACTAAAATAATGGAAGACGGAGGAAGAATAGTTATGATGGGCGACTTTAATTGCAAAGAAATCTGCTGGGAAGAAATGACAGTAAAGAGTGGTGATGACTCATGGGGAAATGCTCTACTTGAGATGATTACTGACCATTCAATGACACAATGGATACAAGAGAACACTAGGTATAGAAATGAAGAAGAACCATCGAGGCTAGACTTAATAATTACATCTGAACCTAGAATAGTGGACAAGATTGAATATAAAACACCAATAGGTAAAAGTGACCACATATTGATTGAACTGGAACTTAATGAAGAAAAATATATGAAAAGAAATGAACAATATAGAAAAGGAAGAATGATGTATGAAAAAACAAACTTTGATAAAATAAGAGAATTCTTCCAACAAGAAAACTGGGAAGAAATATACAAAGAAGAAACATCAGTGGAAGAGAAATGGAATATTTTGACAAAAATTTACAAAGAAGGAGTGGAAAAGTATGTCCCAAGACAAAAACAAGAAAAAGAATATGTAAAATGCTGGTACAACAAAAGTTGTAGGGAGTTAAAAGACAAAAGAGACAAAGCCTGGACCGGATGGAAAAAAGACAGAAGACCTGAAAAATGGAAAATATATACTGGTTATAGAAATGAATATGTACTAAAGTGCAGAGAGGAAAAAAGAAAATATGAAAAAGATGTTATAGAAAAGTGTAAAGATCAACCAAAACTATTCTACAGATTTGTAAACAATAAACTGAAAAACAAACAAGACTTGGAGAAATTAAGACAAGGGGGAGTTGAATACACTGAGGAAATGGAAATGGCAGAAATTATGAACAAACATTTTAAATCAGTGTTTACAAGGGAAAATATACAACCTGAAGAGATTGAGTGGAAGGAAAAAGTCCCCCCTATGGAAGAAATAGAAGTAACGAAGAATGAAATATTGACACACTTGGGTAATTTTGATGTCAGAAAATCGCATGGGCCAGATGAAATAGCAAACTGGATTCTGAAAGAATGTAGGAATGAACTGGCAGACAAAATACATAGCATAATAAGCAGTTCCTTAAAAGAAGGAAAAGTTCCAGAAGATTGGAAAAAAGCAAATATAGTACCTATATATAAAGGAGGAAATAAAGAAGAACCTACCAACTATAGACCAGTCTCTCTAACAAGTACAATAGCAAAAATATGTGAAAGAATTATCAAAAGTAGATGGGTAAAATACTTGGAAAAAAACAACGTACTAAATCCAAGGCAATTTGGATTCAGACAAGGACGATCATGCGTCACCAATTTAATATGTTTCTATTCAAGGCTAATAGATATAATACAAGAAAGAGATGGATGGGCTGATTGTGCATTTCTAGACCTAAAAAAAGCTTTTGACAAAGTACCACATAAGAAGTTGCTTAAGAAATTAGAATATGAAGGAGGAATACAAGGTAAATTGCTAAATTGGATGGAAGACTTTTTGCAAGAAAGAAAAATGCGAGTAGTGATAAGAGATCAGCACTCAAAATGGAATGAAGTAATAAGCGGTGTCCCGCAGGGAACAGTTCTGGCCCCAATAATGTTTGCTATATATATTAATGATATGGATGAAGGAATTGAAAGCTATATGAGCTTCTTTGCAGATGATGCAAAATTACTGAAAAGAGTGAAAACTGAAGAAGATTGTGAATCACTACAGAGAGATCCAAATAAAGTACAAGAATGGAGTAGGAAGTGGGAGATGGAGTTCAATACAAAAAAGTGTAGTATAATGGAATTTGGAAAAAGCAAAAACAGAATAACAGGATCATATAATTTGGGAGAAGAAGGAATAAAAAGAGTAGAAAATGAGAGGGACCTGGGAGTCATTGTTATGAATAATATGTCACCTGAGAAACATATAAATAAGATTTTTGGAGAAACTTATAATTTAATAAGAACAATCAAAGTGGCATTTACATACCTGGATGAAGAAATGGTGAGGAAAATCCTAGTCACCCTGATAAGACCAAGATTGGAATATGCAGCAACGATATGGTCACCAAGTACAAAAAAATGTATAAAAAAACTTGAAAGAATACAAAGAGCAATTACTAAACTGGCACCAACACTCTCAAAACTATCATATGAAGAGAGACTACAAAAACTTAAACTACAGACACTAGAGCAAAGAAGAGAGAGAGGAGATTTGATAGCTATTTACAGAATCATGAAAGGCATAGAAATTACTGATAGAGAGAATCTGATAAAATGGGATGACAGAAATACAAGAGGACACGGAAAGAAAATAAAAAAAGACAACTATAGAAGAGATTTGAAAAAGAACAGCTTTCCTCACAGAGCAATAGACAGTTGGAACAAGTTAGATGAGAAAGTGGTGTGTGCAAAAACAATACATGAATTTAAAAATAGTTTAGATAAAATGAGATATGAAGACGGGACCACACGAGCATAGCTCCCCTTCCCGTAAAATACAACTAGGTAAATACAACTAGGTAAATACATATATATATATATATATATATATATATATATATATATATATATATATATATATATATATATATGCATATATAAATACATGCATATGTTGAACATGGACACACCTTGGCTTGTAGGCACCAGATGAGGTTGGGTTGATGTTGCACATCCCACACCATCTCTGTGTTGACAGGGACCATGATGTTCTTGTGTTTCCTGCAGGTGGAGCTTACTTGTCGTGCCCGTTCCTTGTAAATGTCCAACCGACTGGACACGAAATCCCAGTCCTGAAAGACAGAGAGACGAATGACGTCAAAGAAAGGGTGGGGTAGGGGATGGGGGGCTACATGCTTCGGAGATGAAATGGTCGAAGCAGTGACCTCCTATGAGCTAGAGGGGCTCTATTAAACTAAGCAAAATTACCTGGAACAAACTAGAATAAACGATAAAGTCTAAAAATGAAATAAAAGGGTTATACTTATGGGTCTAAGACGTCCATGTACTTTTCAAACCTTATTATTTACATCAAAAACTTCGAAAAATCGCGTTTTCTAAATATTCCAGGCAAACCATTCCTAACACGAGTATTTGTGTTCAATATACCTTTATTGTATTTCTTCTATAAGGGGTAATAAAACGCATATAGAATATAATCGTTTTGCTTCGCACTGTATGAATGTTTGTTATACAAGGTGAACTTGTGAACCAGTATTACTTTGGCTAGAGTCATACTTAAACAATTCATTTTCTATGAAAAGAAATATCCCGACAATTTTCTTTGAAAGGTTGTAACGGAATCAAAGACTATTTTCTTGTGCCAGAAAGGGTCATTGACAGCAACAGACAAAACGAATGAAATTCCTGGTAATGTTTAAAAATTCGTTCGTGTGTAAGATATTTGTTATCCATATAAACCAGCATTGACAACAAGAAGTGTCGATCTTTTTTGTACATCAAATTGGTGAGTAGACTGCAAAAATAATAGACAGAAAGAAAACTATCATAACACCGTTACACAAAGGTGGCAGCAGAGCCAGAGGCATGGCAAAACAATGCAGACTAATGATATTGACCTCCCACCTCATAAAAATCTGCGAAAAAAAGCCCCATTAGAAATAATCTTAAAAACTTCCTAGAGCATAATGGATTCTTTACAAAGGATTTAGAATGGAGGAGCAGGCCAACAGGAAACCTTTTGGTCCTATAACTAGGTCGGATGCGAAAAATATAATAATGATGAGTAAATAAATAAAGATTGTAATATTATAAATAACAATAGATAACATAAATAAATATGTAAAATTAAACAATAAACAAACACGTAAATAAAAAATGATAATAAATTTACAATAATAACTTATAATAATCAAATAATAAGAAACAAACAACAATAAACAAATAAACAAACAATATAAAAAATGGTAGGCATTACAGCATCTTGCTTAGGTGCTTATCTAAATTAATCTTAAAGCTTCGAACTGAACTACATTGCCCTTCCTTTGCAGGAAGTTTATTCCATTCATTAACTACACGGTTGGCGAAGTTGTTTCTACCCACTTCCAAATTAAATCTATTTCCTGATAGTTTGGGACCATTATTTCTTGTATTATTCTCATTCAATGTGAACTTTTTGTCACTTTTACTGTTATCAATTTCCTTTAGAATCTTAAAGACCTGTATCAAGTCACCTCTGAGTCTACGCTTTTTAGGGAAAATAGATTCATATGTTTTAGTCGATTTTCGTACGATTTATTTTTGAAATTTGGAATCGGTTTTGTGGCTCGCCGTTGTACTTTTTCCTATCTGTCAATGTTTTTAATGAGATTCCGTGACCATACGGAAACAGCATATTCCAAATGAACTTTTAAAATCAAAAGGTCGCACAATCAGTCCTAGAATCTCATTTAATTGTTTTAAATTTCATTAGCCACTTTTCAGACCACTGCAAACAACATGTCATTGAATGGGGATAATTTTGAACTCATAAGGTATGTATATAACGAAGAGGTGAAAACGACAACCACCTATCAGTGCAACAACAAAGCAATAGAGGAGAAAATACATGTCAAAGACCTGGGCATTCACTTGAGCAGTTGTGCAACCTTCTCATATCTACAACAAATAGCAGGAAAAGCAATGAGCATGAGCAACTGGACCCTAAGGACTTTCTGCACAAGAGAGAGACAGTCTCTACTAAAACTCCTGAAATCATTAGTACTCCCCAGAATAGAATACTGCTGCAAGCTGTGGTCCCCATACAAGACTCAAGATACTGCTGCAATAGAAAGTCCACAAAGGACATTTACCAACAGAATATGGGGTACACAACAACTCAACGACTGGGCCAGACTAAAACACCTCCAGATATACTCCCCTTAATGGAGAGAACGATACATAGCTATAAATATATGGAAAATCCTAGAGGAAATAGTGCCAAATGTAGGGCTCGTAGTTAACATCCATGAGAGAAGAGGAAGGATGTGTAACGTTAGAGGCACACAGGGCAGTACACAGCGAGTACGAGCCCTTGTGCACAATTCCTTCTTCTACAGTGGGGGCCCGATTTTTCAACTGTCTGCCAAAACAAATTAGGGACCTAACTGACATACCAGTGCGTCCTTCAAACACAGGCTGGACAAGGGACTTGACATGCTACCAGATCAGCCACCCATACCAGGATACCCAAGCCTTCACCACCACCACACCCTGACTGAAGCCGCAAGAATGGAAAGGGAGTCGGAAGCACCTGGAGTCAGCGGAGGTCCACCTAAGCTGTGCCATTAACAGGCAAAACTAACCAAAGTAAGTAATCTATATACTTCCTTGATATTAGGAATGTACGCATGAGTGTTTGTGTACTAGAAGGGTATAAACTTAATGTGTATGTGGAACGAGACTATTAATTTTTAGTATATTTATTATTAATGTTCTATGGAGTATGAAGATAGGTGCACATTTTGATATAATATGCATATTTCCTCTGTAAACGTATCTTATATTGTTTGATTTTAATCTGCTTTTATTTAGATATTTCATATGTGCAATTCCGTATTGTAGGAAAGTCAATAAAATGCATCGTATAAGTAATTGAATTTTGATCAATCAATTCCCTCTGGGACGCAGAACAACCCAACGTATTACTGTAGATACACATCATAACTAAACGATTAGGTCGAATAAATTAGGTTAGGTAGATCGTAGTACTCAGTTAGGTGAATACTACCTAATCTAACTAACCGACCTAACCTAGCAGATGGTGATTCACTAACCCCCTTGACCTGCTATCTCACCCCTACTCTAGCATGTAATTAACTAGATGAATGCATACTATGACACTAGATAACCTAGGTCGGCTTAACCTCCTACCATAAGGTGTTTACCCCTCCTCCAATGAGCTACACCCCATTCCATCCCACCCCACCCTACCCCACCTCATCGTGTCTTAGCCTAACACTAATATGAAGGCCCAAGATGGATTTCCCCGCCTTTGCCAACGTAAACAAACTGGTTCTTCCCGTTCGCTCAAAACTCGTTGCTCGCCGGGTCAATGCCGCCGCTCTGCAATCCCCCCCTTCCTCCCCTCTCTCTCTCTCTCTCTCTCTCTCTCTCTCTCTCTCTCTCTCTCTCTCGCAAAACTCACACCCACACACACCCACACCCACACCCACACCCACACCCACACCCACACCCATACACACCCACCCACCCACCCATCCACACACACACGTACACACACACACACGTACACACACACACACACACGTACACACACACACACACACACACACACACACACACACACACACACACACACACACACACACACACACACACACACACACACACACACACTTACACTCGGTGGCGCGGTGGTAGAATTTCCGGCTGCCACTACGGTGGTCCGGGTTCGAATTCCGCCCAGGGCTGAAATAATTACAGTATCGCTGCGCAGCGAGTCGTTACTCCAACTCTTGTGGGCGGGGAGTTGGGTGTGTGTGTGTGCGTGTAAGGTCACAGTATTACTCATAGATCGGGAGGAAAATCGATCACGAGCCCAACAAGTGATCCAAGACCATGGTGAATCACACACACAACACACACGTTGAATCAGAATTGGAGAGAAAAAAAGTCTTACATATACAGTAGTAGTTCCACTAGACGCTGGGGTGATTGATCCTATGGCTTCTGGTAGATGATCTATCACAGAGAATTCAATCATATAGGAAAAAGATGAAGATGAATAGATAAGTAATGACGTAAACAAAAAAATATAGAGATTTAAATGGTAACAATAATACATACATACATATACCAAGGGTTTTTTCCCTATACAAGGAAGGTAGCCAAAGTCAAAAGGCTTAATTCCACGCCCACCCATTTCATACCCACATTCCACCCCCATTCATCCCCTCTCCCTCCCTCCCCCTCATCTTGGCTACTCCTGGATGATGGGTCATCCCTGTATCTCGCCCATCGCCCTGGGTCAGAAGAAATGCAGGAAGACACAGCACATCCACAGCAAGGCCGCTTCATTTAATCGGCGACACACCCTTTCCGTCCCCTCATGTAGTAACATTGAAAATGGGGACTTATAATGATAATAAATAATATAATGGTTATATACATTATATATGATGATGATGATGATGATGATGATGATGATGATGATGATGATGATGATGATGATGATGATGATGATGATGATGATGATGATGATGATGATGATGATGATGATGATGATGATGAATTATAATAATAATAAATTATAGTAATAATGATAATTATAATATTGATAATAATAATAATAATAATAATGATAATAATGATAATGATAATGATAATAATAATAATAATAATAATAATAATAATAATAATAACAATAATAATAATAACAATAATAATAATAACAATAATAATAATAACAATAATAATAATAAAGATAATAATAATAATAATAATAATGATAATGATAATGATAATAATAATGATAATAATAATAATGATAATAATAATAATAATAAACTAATCTTCCCCTCAAAAATAGCGTAATCTGTGTCACTCGCGAATGCGGTGGGCGCTAAGGTCTTGCGAGAGCCCCTCGTCTCCCTGTGGGCGGGAGGCTGCAAGTGACCAGGCGACGGAATTCGACCCGAAGTCACTTTTTCCCATCCAGCGAGAGAAGACAAAAAAAAAAAAAAAAAAAAAAAAAATGTAGAAAAAAATAAACATTATACAAACATGAAAATATAAAATCAATGTCCCGCGAGGTAGTACAACACGGAATGCAAGGTACCTGACCCCCAGGACTTCGGGGAATTTCCAGGACGAACCGTATGGCCACGGAAGACCTCGAGGTTGGCTGATACTTACTCGAATGGGTCAGAGACTTCGAGAACCTAAGCTCAGGAACCTCCGAGCCGAAAGGTCCTCCGTAAGTCGATGTCCGCCCATTTTTCGGAGAGAGAGAGAGAGAGAGAGAGAGAGAGAGAGAGAGAGAGAGAGAGAGAGAGAGAGAGAGAGAGAGAGAGAGAGAGAGAGAGGGGAAAGCGCTCAAGTAAAACAGAAGAATGAAAATGAAAAATGAAAAATGAAAAATGAAAATGTAATTTTGGTGGACATCGGAAAAGATCCTCCCGCGAGTTCGGCCGACATTCCTTGGAGAGGACCCAGAGGCCACGAAAAGCTGAGCCCAAGTGCCTTCAAGTATTAACCCATTAAACTCCGATGACAAGATTCCTTGTCATTTGGTCAAATAAAACAAAAAATTATAAAACACCAAAATGTTTGATCAAACACCAGAAAAATATGACGTCAGTCCTCGCTTCGTGCGAGGAATGACGTCATATTTTTCTGGTGTTTGATCAAACATTTTTGTGTTTTATGATTTTTTGTTTTATTTGACCAAATGACAAGGAATCTTGTCATCGGAGTTTAATGGGTTAAAGATCAGCGTGACCATGCCATTTGAGTACGAAAAAAAACCCTCCCCAAAAATCAATATTGAAATGACAAAGAAATAAAAACAACGAAATAAATAAGATAGACAAAATAGATAATAGGAAATTCAAAGCTAAAACAAATGTACGTAACAAAAATAAACGGAACTAGAATAAGAAGAGATAGGAAAGCAGCAAGCAATTATGAAAATATACAAGATAAACGAAAGCAGAAAAGAAAATATCAAGAGAAAAAAAATGAGCAAAATAAAAATAACTCAGGAAAGGCAGTCGACACGAAATGAAAACAACAACAACAACAACAACAACAACAACAACAACAACAACAATGTTGTGTGTCTGCAAGGATGTATATGAGGTAAAAAGTAATATACTCGAATCGATCGTAAGAAATGAACGTAATATTGTAGCTCAAATAAAACATAAGGATGAAAATAAAAATAAAAATGAAAATGAAAAAGAAAAATGTGATTTGCATCGGAAAGGATCCTCCCGCGAATACGGCCGACATTCCTTGGAGAGGACCCAGAGGCCACGCAAACCTGAACTCAAGTACCTTCGAGTATTAAAGATCAGCGTGCCCCGAAGTCCATGCCATTTGAGTACGAAAAAAAGATCAACCTTCAAATGGCAAATAAATAAAAACAACGAAATGGAATAAGAAAAAAAAAAATTAAATTCAAAGCTCAAAGAAATGTATGTAACAAACATAAAGGGAACTAATATAAGAAAAGATAAAAAAAAAACAGCAAGCAATTATGAAAATATACAAGGTAAATGAAAACAGGAAAGAAAATACCAAAGAAGAAAAAAAAAGCAAAATTAAAAAACGCAAAAAAAAAAAAAAAAAAAAAAAAAACAGATGATGTTGTTGTGTACCTGCAACGATGTATATGAGGTAAAAACTTATATACTCGAATCGTTCCTAAGGAGAGAACGAAATATAGCACTCAAAAATAGAAGAAGAAAAAGTGACGGACCTAGAACGAGTTTCTATAAGAACTTTTGAGACACGAGCCTTACGTGGCGACTTTACTCGCTGCTACTTGCTAAACAAACACACACACAAACACACACACACACACACACACACACACACACACACACACACACACACACACACACACACACACACACACACACACACACACAAACACACAAACACACAAACACACACACACACACACACACACACACACACACACACACACACACACACACACTTTATTTTTCATATACTAAAAGAGCCTTTCTCTCAAGGGAGTTGGCTAGCCAAAGTATGCACCCATTCTTCAACCATCCCATACCCATCCAACACACATTTGTTTTCCCCTATTAGTACCTTAGCTCCTTTTGAGCGGACGGCCATCTCTCTACCATACCCAATGGTCGCCTCAGAAGTAAAGACATAGTACCTCCACAGCGAGGCCCAACAGACAGAGCTACTTTATCTCCATCATTTCATTACATGATGACCCTCCGTCCTCACACCCTAAAAAGTCTATAGAGCAGACAAGAATTCAAAAAGAAATCCCTTCGGTCCGCATAAACTTATTACCCATTCACAGCCACTATCCAATCGCACCTTTCTCTTGCCTTCTCTCTTCCGTACATAACAGACATTTTCCTTATATCGAAGGCCCCGTTCACCCAATCAGTCCATCCCATTCTCGGCTTTCTCCTCAAATTTACCTCATTCACGTCTGCGTTCCGCACCTTTTTGGTAGTTTTTCTTCACCCATTCTTTCCATATGCCAAAACCATCCCAGTATTCTTTAATCGACCTTATCTGTTAGCTGTCTTTCCACCCCAGCTCTCTACCTCGCCTCTCCATTCATCACTTTCTCCATCCTCGTAACCTTTACCATACTTCTTAAACGTTTCATCTCAAATACATTTAAACGCCTTATTTATGTTTCTCTTAGATTCAAAGTCTCACCTCTGTGCAGTGTCGTAGGCACAATCCACCTTTCATACGGTCTTCTCTTTAAGTTCATTCCCAGATACTTATTTCGCATAAAAATTTTCTCCCCCCCCCAGACATTTACTTGCTTATTTCACTCTACAGTTTACCTCCACCTCCACTCCTCCATTCCCTGCTACATGTGACCCTAAATACTTAAAATCCTTCATTTCCTCCGTCCTTTTCCTTTTAAGACTTACCTCCAACTCACTGCCATCCCCCTTTTGTAAATCCCAACACCTTACATTTGCCCACATTCAGTTTCAGTCTTTTTCTCTCACATACCCTTCAAAACTCCATCACTAGCTTCCTTAGACCCTTCTCCGGCCCAGCCACAAGCGTAGTGTCATCGGCAAACAACTGGCTCCGGTACACTCCCCTGTCTTAGGCACACATCTAACAACCTTACTAATCAATCCACTGTAACTGATCCTCCCAAAGTCAGTTACTACGTGACACCTCTCTAATTTTCAGTGCTCTTTGCATTTCATCTTTCCCTATAGTCCTATCGTTTTCTTCTCCCTTACATACATACATACATACATACATACATACATACATACATACATGCATACATACATACATACAGACATATTTATGCACAGGCTTTAGAGGCGGATACTCATCATAGACTATTTGTAATCAGAAAAAAACAAAACAAAAAAAGTACAGTATAATTCTGTGATTATTTTTTGAATCGGTAGAGGAAATGGCAGTACTAAATTCTATACGCAAGCAGGGTACAAACAAATATAGTGTAAAGGTCCTACAAAACATTCATGGAAAAGGTACTACTATAATTAGACTACATAAAGATATATAGAAGGTAAAGATAGAGAAAGGAGTACGGTAAGACGATACAGTTTTACCCAAATTATTTACAGGTTTCCTGGAAAAAGAACCAGAGTTGAGTTTGGAAGGGAAGGGTTTGAAGATCAATGGAAAATATTTCAATCACTTTATATTTGCTGATAACATTATTCTTATTTAAGACACAGCAGAAAATTTGCAAGATATGCCAAGTGATCTTAACAAGAAAAGTCTCAAAGTAGGTTTCAAGATAAATAAGAGCCAAACTCTAAAGTTAATATAAAAACAATCGACGGTGAGCATTTTAAAGAAACTGAAAAGAATAATTATTCAGAATAGATACTAAAACTAACTAAAGATGATGAAAACAAAACGAAAAAAAGAGTATCACAATTGACTGGAGAATGTTTAGTAAATATAAAAACATCATGAGAAGCTCTCCACATATCTCTGAAACGCAAATTTTATAATTTGTGTATAACGTCAGCTATAACCTACAGAAGTTACTAGGAAATTTATTAAAGCGATGAAGACAGAGGAGAATGTAGAAATCAATGCATAGGAAAAAATGAAAGACAACAAGAGGAGAAGTTAGGTGAGAGAGCAGACTTAAGTGAAATTTATTGTGGAGGCGGTAAAAGCGAGGAAGTGTGATTGGGAATGAAATTTTATCAGAAATAACGATGAGCGAAGGAACAGACGTGCTACTGAGTGGACGCAGAGAAATGGGAAGCATGGAAGAGGAAAAAATATAGATGGTGGAGAAACAATGTGGAAATGTTTGCAGGAGTGACATGGCAATGATAGGTGCAGTCATGCGATTCATAAGATTGCTTGAGAGAGACCTTTGTTCAGCAGCGGACTTGTAATGTTTAATTGATATATATACATATATACATACATATATATATATATATACATATATATATATATATAAGTACACACACACACACACACACACACACACACACACACACACACACACACACACACACACACACACACACATATATATATATATATATATATGTTGAAAAAGGTGGAAAAAGAGAGTCACGGGTCTCGTTCCGAGTTTATTCCTGACCGGTTTCGCTTGTATATGTATATATATATATATATATATTTATATATATAGTATATATATACATATATATATATTTATATATATATATATACATATATATATACATATATGTATATATATGACGGGAATGGTGGAA
>NC_134777.1:97347722-97357722 GCF_046742065.1 Oratosquilla oratoria
ATATTTGCCCAATATAAAATGTTAGGTTACAAAGAAAGCAATGGCCTCCGCTAGCGGACCCAGGGATCTGGGTGCGCACGTCCTGTGTAATAGTAGTCCTTAATATATACATATATCTATATGGATATTATAGACACACACACATAACACACACGCACACTCTCACACACTCACACACACACACACACACACACACACACGCATATATTATATATATATATATATATATATATCAACCACAATGCACTTTAATTCTAAGCCATCAACATCGGGAGACCCGATGGAGGTCAACTTGCAGAAATTGAAACGCAGTACGGCCAAGGATTCGAACCCTGGCTAGCGCGTGACAAATGCTAGGGACTTAACCGATGGCTCCATCGGGTCTCCCGATGTTGATGGCTTTGTTATTAAAGTGCATTGTGGTTGATAAAAATGTATCGCTATTCACTGGGACCCATTCAGTGTCGTACATACATACATATATAATATATATTATATATATATATATATATATATATATAATATATATATATATATATATATAGTATATTACTGGAGTAGGAGAAATTTCCTGAGATTCTTTTCTTAAAGATGCCCAAGCAATAGGTAGGTGGAAAGACATCAGGGGAAGAGAGCTCCAAGCTTTCCGGTTGGAGGAAAGAGAGCGTACGATGGTTGGGTCTTGGAAAAGGTAATTGTACAGAAAAAGGGCGAGATGTCTTAGAAGATCTAGTGCTGCGTGGTCTCCTCAGGAAGGGAGGTACGTAGTTACTCCGTTCTTAAGAAGAATGATCATGAAAAAAGCGCAGGAAAAAATATAAAGATGCAGTACCTTAGCGGACGGGGGAAACTGAAGTTCTTCAGTGAGAAAAGAAACATCGGTAAGGCAGAAGGTTTTGGGCTAGATCTTGATCACGAGGATTGAACGAATCGAATTACCCTAAGCATGAGAAGTTTACTCCCTACAAGGGTGAACGAGTTCCCCATATAGGGCCAGTAACTGAGTTGGAATAGCGGAATTTTGAAGGCGATACTGATGACCCATTTTCATTTAATCT
The DNA here is from genome assembly GCF_046742065.1 of Oratosquilla oratoria. NCBI lineage: Eukaryota > Metazoa > Arthropoda > Malacostraca > Stomatopoda > Squillidae > Oratosquilla > Oratosquilla oratoria. Next base: position 97,348,781 of record NC_134777.1, read on the forward strand.
GATTTTGTTATAGTTGAGACAAAAATGTTCTAGTTAAGTTTGCCAGCAAAGGATAATCCAAGAATGCTTAAGGTCTCAGAAGGAAATAAGATGTGCATCATCGAAGAAAATGGGATATCTCTGTTGAAGACTGTTGAATGGACAAGTAAAGATACTGAATCTTGGTGACACTGAATGAAACAAATATTTCTCTGTATCAACAAAAAATGACAGAAGGATCAGAAGTTAGGTATTCTGCATCAGACTTTCTAGAAGACTGGGACTTAATTTTATAAGGGCGTCTGGAAAATGCTCTAGAAAAATGTGGAGTAGAAGACTGTATGGAAGATATGCTGTCAAATAGGTTATTTATGAATAAGCAAAAAGAGTAAATGATAGAACAGAATCTTGTGGGAGGCCAGAGACGTGGAACGTGGAAATAGAGACATGGAAAAAGAACGGTGATCATTTACAACGGCAGATATAGAAAAAAAAAACCAGGAAAAGTATATCAGAAATGAGGGAGCAGAGGGAAGGATAAATACCGTATGAGGGTCGCTTAGAAGTCAAAGGTTTGTGCCAGACTCTATCAAATGCTTTTGGTATATCTAGTGCAGCAGCATAGGTCTCACCTAAATTCCACAAAGAAGATGACTAAGAGTTAGACATAAATGCAAGATATTCAATAGAACGTCCTTTGCGGAAGTTTCACTAGCAACCAGAAGAAAAGGTCATGAGCCAAAAAATGATTCATAATCTTCCTATAAAATATAAAAAGAAAAAAGATCATTAGGAAATGAAACTTGTAGGAAAATAGAAGCCTGAGAACGGTCATCCTTCTTTGGAATGAGTTGAATGTAGTCATAACTTCGTGCATTAAGGGTAGGGGCAAGTTGACAGAGAAAGACATAACAGTTATTCTGTATCAGCCCAACACTACGATTTACAACTTTAGTGTTTGTTCTATCTGCCGCCAGGCGATTGCATTCAAAGGAGCGAAATGCTCCTACATGTTCATATCTATAACCATCCCCTTCCCTACCGGGTGGCACTTTTAATCTTATTCTGGATGCCGTCGGGCTATTTTATTCATCACCGTGGCACCCTTCCCACGCTAACGTGGCGGTTATACGGTCTGATGTTTGAGGTTAAAGAATACAAGCCACTTGATCCCTGGTGATGCACTCACAGATTTGATTCTGTCTGACGTCAAGCGATTTCATTAAGTCTAGGGCGGGGGGGGGGGCAGAATTTGGGGTGGGTGGGGTCTCAGTAGATCAAGGTCACGTTCCGCTTCGGGGTCATGACCTCTCAGGTGAATAGAATTAACTAGACATGAACTGGAAAGATGGACCTCTGATTGATGGGCTGATCGTTTGCCTGGTTGATTGCTTGCTTCATGAATGAATGAACGAATGACTGAATTTTATTTGTTTGATTATTTACTTACCTATTTATCTGTTTCTTTTGTCTATATATTTTTCTTAAGCTTGGAAAAAAAACTCGTCAGCTCGTGGGCTGTCGCGGCTCGTTGAGGTTCGACCACTAAGCTCCCTTTTCTCTTGCAGAGTCTCGAATTCTTGCGTGAGCGTGTGGGCGTGTTTGTGGAGCGGGCGGCGCGGGTGGAGCGCGTCTGTTCCGCCCACAGGGACAAGACCAACAGGATGAAGCACGGGAACTTCGTGTGGGACCAGAAGCACAACCTCGTCTACTGCCAGATCTATAAGGTGGGTTGTCTTCTCTGGCTGCGTGAGCTGGCCGGGTTCGCCTGATGCCTTAATCAGACAGTGCACATACACACACAATACCTTCCTACTACATGCACACTCTGAAGGAACCCTACTATTGTTCCCAAGGGTCTTTATAATACAATGTGACGGATTGCAACTAACACATGACAGATTGCAACCAACAGATGATGGCAATAGCGGCGAAGACGACGACGATGATAATGAGGATGGTAATGATGATGCTGATGACGACGATGATGGCATCAGGAAAACCCATTGAAAGTGGGCTAGGAAACAACAGACCTATTATCTAATTTTAATTAACCAAGCAACCAGTTGAATTATTCTTTTATATGATCACTTACCACTCCACTTGCGTAACCTCTTAACCCGCACTATTACTCTGAACTTTTGGAGGATTTGATCTAATGTTATACCCCTTGAACTCACGTCCTCGATATTGCAGTCAGCCTCCACCACGTGGATCTACAACTTCCTCCTGCTGGGGCACTACCGCGAGGACGAGCCGGAGCTGCAGGGACTCAGCAGGATTGAGCTCGACGCCATCCGGTTCAAGGTAAGCCGACACCTAATATAAACCAAGGTGTACTATATGTATACTGTATGATATATATATATATATATATATATATATATATATATATATATATATATATATATACTGTATATATATACTGTATATTTATAAATATATATATTAATATATATATATATATATATAATATATATATATATATATGATATATATATATAAATATATATATATACACATATATAAATATATAAATACATATATACATATAAATATATATATGATATATATATATATAAATATATATATATATACACATATATAAATATATAAATACATATATACATATACATATATAAATATATATATGAATATATATATATATATATATAAATATATATATATATATATATATGATATATATATATAAATATATATATATATACACATATATAAATATATAAATACATAAATACATATAAATATATATATGATATATATAAATTATATATATACACATATATAAATATATAAATACATATATACATATACATATATATATACATATATATTTATATATATATACAAGCACCCGGCTGCGCCGGCCCTGGCTACGCCAGGGGTACTTGGCCTGCGGCGCTGCTCGCGCTGCTCGCTGCTTCCTGGGGGCGCCCCGCCGCTCGTGCTGGGGGCGCCCCGCCGTTCCTCCAGGGGCACCCCGCCGATCCTCCTGGGGGCGCCCCGCCGCTCGTGCTGGGGGCGCCCCGCCGTTCCTCCTGGGGGCGCCCCGTCGATCCTCCTGGGGGCGCCCCGCCGATCCTCTGGGGGCGCCCCGCCGATCCTCTTGGGGGCGCCCCGCCGATCCTTCTGGCGGCGCCCCGCCGCTCCAGCTGGTGGGCGCCCCGCCGATCCTTCTGGGGGCGCCCCACCGTTCCTCCTGGGGGCGGCCGGCCGATCCTCCTTGGGGCGCCCCGCCGCTCCTCCTGGGGGCAACCGGCCGATCCTCCTGGGGGAGCCCCGCCGATCCTCCTGGGGGCGCCACGCCGCTCCTCCTGGGGGCGCCCCACCGCTCCTCCTGCTGGGGGCGCCCCGCCGCTCCCCCTGGGAGCGCCCCCGCCGATCCTCCTGGGGGCGCCCCGCCGATCCTCCTCGTAAAATTCTGGAAACATTGTACTATGCTCTGATTTCAACATCTGAAGTTGTTTACAGTTTTTCAACACTACATTTTTAATTATCTTCTTAGTGTTTTTCCAAAAATGTCTCTGTCTTCGTTTCTTAGCAGCAAAAGACTCCGGCATCTTTACACCGCGCCACTGCCCACAGGTGTCCCCAAAGTACCATGGACCCCGCCCCCCTGGCCAAGTGTCCCAGAAACACAATGGAAGTCGCAGACACCCCCGGGCCGGCCGACTCAGATCGGGAGCGCTCCAGAATTTTTTTAGAGAGTTATAGATATATATATATATGATTATATATATATATATTTATATCTATATCTACATATATATATATATAAATATATTATTATATATATATATATATATATATATACATATATAAATATATAGATACATATATACATATACGTATATAAATATATAAATACATATATTCATATACATATATAAATATATTATACATATATATATACATATATATAAATAAATATATTATATACAAACATATATATAAATATAAAAATATACAGAAATACAAATATTATATAAATACATATATATACATATATAAATACATAAAAATATACATATATATATATATATGAATATATATATATATATATATAAATATATAAAAATTATATAAATATATAAATAAATATAAATATATATATGAATACATATATATATATATATAAAAATATAATATAAATATATATATATATAAATATATAAATATATATATAAATATATATATAAATATATATAAATGTAAATATATATATATATATAAACGTATATATATATATATATATATATACAGTATATATATGTATATATATATATATATATATATATAGTATATATAAATATGTATATATAAACATATATATATAAATATATATATAAACATATATGTATATATATGTATATATATAGATATATATATACATATATGTATATATAAACATATATATATAAATATATATATAAACATATATGTATATATATGTATATATAGATATATATATATATATATACATATATGTATATATAAAACATATATATATAAATATATATATAAAACATATATGTATATATATGTATATATATAGATATATATATACATATATGTATATATATATATATAATATATATACATATATATATATATATATATGTGTGTGTGTGTGTGTGTGTGTGTGTGTGTGTCTGTCTGTGTGCGTGCATGCGTGTGTGTGTATGTGTGTGTGTGCGTGTGCATATATATATATATCTATATATACACATATATATTATATATACATATGTACACACACACACACACACACACACACACACACACACACACACACACACACACACACACACACACACACACATACACACACACACACACACACACACACACACACACACACAATATATATATAAATATATGTGTGTGTGTGTGTGCATATATATATATATATATATATATATATACATAATGTTTAAATATTATATATATATATATTATATATATACATATATATATTCATATATGTATATGTATATATACATATATATTATATTTATACGTATATATATATATATATACATATATGTCTACATATATATATATATATATATATATATATATGAGAGAGAATGTGGGTGGGGAAGGGCAAACGAAGATGTGTTAGGAAAAATATTTAAGAAACATAATAATATGCGTAATAATCTCAGTGTCATTTACCGTATTCCATGCAACGGTTGTCCATCATCTTATTTCGGTGAGTCAGGTCGAGGGTTCAATAAACGCTTGAATGAGCACAAAAACGATCTCAGGGCTCATAGAACATCTAACTCCCTGGTTCGTCACCTGGACAAATGTGGACATCTACCTGATTGGAACAACGCAGAAATTCTACACGAGGGATTTGAGAAGAAAATGAGAAAAACTGTGGAAGCTGCACATATCGCCGCCAACAAGAACAACAACGACAGAGACGGATTTAAATGCCTCTCGAAAGCAGCAAGTGTCCTAATAATTAAATCGTTAGCCAAAGGGAAAACATGACGCTCATACCTTGGCGGGTTCCCTCTCACTACGAATATAAGAATTGTGATCCGTCTGTAATGCTGTAGTCCTCTGAAGAAGACCAAGTTGGTCGCAACGTTAGGACATTAAACTCTATTCCTAACACATCTTCGTTTGCCCTTCCCCACCCACATTCTCTCTCATTTGTCTGAAATAATTTTAAATATATATATATATATATATATATATATATATATATATACATACATATATATACATACATACATACTCGTTTTTCCACCTTCTGTCTGGATTCCCTCTTCCACTCTTCCCATCTCACAGCGTCCGCTCAGTAACACACTTGCTCCATCGCTCATCAGTCGTTCGCACTGACTTACCTGCCCATTTCCACTTTCTCTCTTTTACCGCCTCCACAATATCTTTCACGCTAGTATATTATATCACCCAACTTACTCTCTTTTGGTCTGTCAGCGTTATTCCCACTATTGATCTCTCCATTCTCCTCTGTGCAATCCTTAGTTTTGTCTCCATCGCCTTCGTCAGTTTCCAAGTCTCACATCCGTAGATTATTGCTGGCAGATTGTACTGATTGTAAACTTTACGTTTCAAATATAAAGGTAGAAAGCCTCTCAGGATTTTATCATAATTACCAAACATTTTCCAATCAATTGTAATACGCCTTTTTATTTCATTATCATTGTCTTTGGTCCCTTTCACCATCTGGCCTAAATAATTATACTCTTCAACTTCTTCAAGATTCTCACCATCAATTATAATCTCTACTTTGAACTTTCGTGTTGAACATTACTTTGGTTTAACTATTATTAATTTTAAACCTGCTTTGAGACTTTCCTTGTTCAGATCACTCAGTATATCATGCAAGTCTTCTGCTCTTTCTGAACTAAGAATAATGTCATCCGCAAATCTTGGTGGTTCAAATATTTTCCATTAATCTTCAAACCTTTTTCTTCCCAACTCAACCTTCTGAAAATCTCTTACAAGCAAGCTGTAAATAATTTCTCGGTCTTGATTTTTTCTGTATCTTTATGTAGTCGAATTATAGCGGTACCTTTCGCATAAATCTTTTCTAAAACCCTGCTTGCGTAACGAGTTTAATATTGCTAATTGTTCTACCGAGTCAAAGTCCTTCTCGCAATGTACAAAAGCTAAACAGAGAAGTATGCTGTATTCTGTCGTTTTTTTAAATAGTTGGTCCATTGCCTGCAAATGGTCTAGAGTCGAATATCCGCTCCTAAAGTCTGCCTGTTCTCTCGGTAGGTTTCCATCTAAAACTTGACTTAGTCTATTTGTAAGGATCTTTGAGAATACTTTATATACATTTCATAACAAACTAATCAGTCGATAATTACTAAGGTCCTTCTGGTCTCCTTTTTTTGAATCGAAATCACTATAGCATTGCACCACGCATAAGGAACGCTTTCTTGACGTAAGCACTGGGTGTACAGCCGAGCTAACTTAATATGAACTTCTTGCGTCTTTCAAGGGATCTATCGATATACCATCTTCCCCAGGTGCTTTTCCTAGTTTCATATTTTTAGAGCAAATTCTACTTCTTTTGTAATCTCTGGTACACTACTAACGTCTACAGATGAATTTACTGACTCAACTACGGTCTTTGACGAGTAAAGCTCTTGGTAAAGTTCTTCTACTCTTTTTACCATTCTGTCTCTGCATCTAATGATTTCTCATTTCTATCTTTCAAACATATCATTTGCTGTCTTCCTAAAGCATGTCTGCGCTCGGTCCCTTTAATACTTTTACCTTTCCGAATAGTTTCCTCTATTTCATCCATGTTTCTCTTTCTTTTCTCTGATCTCTGCCTTTTGTTGATAAGCTTGTTTAGTTCTACTCTATTTCGTCTCTCCTGCTTTTAATCTGCATGGTCCTTCTTTTAATTAGGTCATTTGTAGCTTTGGAGTATTTGTTTTCTCTAATACTTTTTGTACTTCCTACTTTCTCTGCCGATTCCCTAATGATATTCACTAAATTCAAATTCATATCTTCGACGGTGTCCTCGTTAGTTTTTAGAGCTTCGAATCTATTTTTAATTTCTAACTGAAATTTCTTCTTATCCTTAATCTTTGCAAAACTTATTTTCTACCTATATTGACTTTATTTATGACCGTAACATTGCTAACACTCTTGCTCTCATCTCCTAATATGAATTCTATTTTGTTCTTTATTGTTCCAGACTCAGACTTGGCGGGAAAAACATACACGCTTAATATGAACACTTGGTTCTCACAATAATACATTAAATATACAATAATAGATAAACAATATTACAAATACGTATGTACAACACACAAGGAATATCACATGTCACCATTACATAAAGACCACCGCAAAGATTGGGACGATGCTGAAGTTATTTACAAGTCAAAATGTAGTTTCAGAAGGAAAATCACTGAATCTTCATTGATAAAATATTTTCCTAACTATAATATATCAAATGGTCAATGGCAACCTGACTGCATCACCACCTTAGCAGTTGATAAACTATCGTCCTCCATACTAATAGTGGACAAAATCCAACAATGTCCTCGCAGCGTCGGCCACGTGACTTGAGTCCTCCCCTGCTTCCTACATATTTACCTCACATCCTTGTATATATACATGTCTTTTCAACATTATATTCCATCTGCGGAAGAGGATCACAGATAGTAATCGAAATATGCGGAACTCTGCTTTCGTCTCTTCCTTTCCGAAAGTGGGTTTTAAGTCTAATGTTACTAATGTGCTTTGACATTACTTTGTGATATATATATATATATATATATATATATATATATATATATATATATATATATATATATATATATATATATATATAATACATGGAACACGAGTCACACTAAGTCACCGATTGAATCACCACCCAGCACTCAAGAGTAACAATATGTATAAATGGCCTGGTTCTTTACAACGCATACCTCGAAATGCGCATAACACTGAGAAGACACAGAACATGTAATCCTACACTGACTCGAAGTCACACAACAAAGCCACCAACACAATGTCTATTTCTGAGGAAACTACGGGGGCGACTCTAGGGACCGTTGCCGGATATTCTGAGGCCCCGGGTCTCCTACAGTATAGACTGGAGGCGGGAGATTAAAGAAAACGAAGCGACGGTAATGAATTTGCTCAAAAGGGCCCACATCCCTGAATATCACGTGATTACTTCTTGGCCTAACTGTTCGAACACATGATAACGATATCGACCCCAGTTAAGCGCCTCCTAGGGTAGGATGTTCGTCTCATTATCCAGTAAGGTCGGATGGTCAAGTCGACCCTAAGGGTATACTTTGATTTTTCGAATTTTGAATTCAATCATGTGACGTGACTTGTAATCACTTATCAAATTCCACACGAGTACACAACTGTATCAAGAACATCTATTGGTTTTAATACATATTGATTTAAACCTCTGACTG
>NC_134777.1:97367722-97375570 GCF_046742065.1 Oratosquilla oratoria
CCCAACATTCTCCACTGTCGTTGTTACATATGAATAGTCACTCACAATTTTAGTCAGTAGGCCCTGTTGCTCTCCAATCATTCCTCTTTACTAGTTCACATAGTTATATTCTTTTCCTTCAGTTCAAAATTTCCATATTAGTCAATGAAACTTGTAGAAAGTTTTCTTCCTTTCTTCACGAATTCCTCTACAACGTGATTATCTGAAGGACGCCAAGAGACTCCCCCGGGAACAAGCATTTTAGGCCCTAGGTGAGTTTTGCATTGACGTATTGATTTCTTTAGTTCAATGAGCTTTAACTTTATGTTTAAGATCCTCCCCAAAGGGCGTGATTTTACAATCGTGAACCAATTTAATTTTCTCCTCCACCCTTTCTCCAATCCGATTCGTTGTTACATGTCTATATGCATTATTGTTTACTTAAGTAATCTCGAATCTGTGCAAAACTCAGTTTACAAGTCAGCAAAACATGTGCACTTCATAAATGGGTATTAGGCCCCGGGCCATTTTTATAAGTCAAAGCGGAGAGCGGACTTATGCAATTCCTCGCCTACGAACCGTGCTGTTTACAAACACCTAAATCATAGAAATATAATCGTCACCATCTACCCCACTTTTTACCTATTTCTCTTCCAGCTTCTTACACCTACCTACCTCTCCCTCTCTGTGACGGCGACGGGTAGAATCACCGCGAGGCTCGGATAGGCACAGTGGGAGGAGATTGGAAGAATGTTAGGTCATTATAGACCCACTGGAGCAATTTAGGGTAATAAGTAAAACTCACAGTAATAGGTACTTTTGCAGGGCTCTGGGCGCCAGTTCTGTCGTGACCGAGGACCACTCGGTCGCAATATGAAGTACAAAATATAGAAGGGAGGAACAAGAAAATAGCATGTGTGAACACACACACACACACACACACACACACACACACACACACACACACACACACACACACACACACACACACACACACACACACACACACACACACACAAAAGAAATATAATTCTTAAAGAGATGCTAACAAGATATAATTTCATAAGGGATCAAAGATTGTCTTGTAATGAGGCGACGTGGAGAAAGCAGGCTGGAGATTCTCGGAAGCCGGACCCGTCGGACAAGAAGGATCGAAAGCCCGTGGCTCCAAAAGCAGGATAAATTCAATCCCGGTATGGGGACTAGGTTGTCGTGTGAACTCCGGACAGCAGAGGAGGAAGAGGAGGGGGGGGGAGCGGCTCCGACGACCTACTTCCTTTCTTCTCCAGCTCCGTTTTGGGCAGGTTTTCTAGAACTCCAAAGAGAAGGAATCCAGGCGATGAACACTCACGTCAGCTTGTGACGTTAACACCAAGGAAATTGCGCCAGTTTGTGGCGATAACTCCAGCTGGTGGAAGCTATGGTCACTCGTAGACATCTTTGTCTTTCGTAAGCTTGTCTCTAACTGTCCCCCTCCTGGCTCCAGTCCCCCCTGATAGGTTACACCCTGCCCCGTGGTTCCTCTTAAAAAAAAATCAACTAATACAAAATCCTGTGCAGTACAACAAATAAAAGGAAAATTAAAAACTATTATTACATATAAAAGAAAAAGGGAGGAAGGAATTGGTAAAAAAAAAAAAAAAAAAAAAAAAAAAAAAAACCGAGGTAAACGATTTCCTAGACCGATACAGTAATAGTTTACGAGCGAGTACAAACAAGACAACACCTGAACGAACAGAAAAGTTTCGTTCACAAAGAAATGGGAATAAAGAATCTACTCAGGGCACCATTCATAAGACTAAAGTGCAATCCCAAACAAGTGGACTATGAAATAGTCAGGAGCCAGTTCCACGATTTGAAATACTAAAATGGACGAAGACATATTCAGAGGGAAAGCGGTCTCCCAATGGGAACAAACGAAAAATGTTGGGGGATAAATCGTTCTGAATACGAACGAAGGCATGAATAAATACACATATAGGTACATAACCACACACACGCACACACGTAGGCTCATCCTCCCATTCTCTGTAGATCGTCGCTACACTCTCCCTTCCTCTCTTCACGTCTCTTCCCATTTCTCTCTCTTCCCACCCTTCTCCTTTTGTTTCATTATTATTTTCATAATTCTAACTTTCTTATTCTTTCCTTTTATTCTTCCTCTCACTCTCTATCTTTTCTTCTACCTCTCTTTGTTTCTCTTCAACTTGTCGTCCACTCTGGGAAATTTTGTTTGAAGCTGAGAGCCAGGGTCTTTTTTTTTCTTCGACTTTTTATTTGCAATTTTGATTTGGCGTGATTGTATTGAAGGACCCTGAAATCCCTCTTTGATGAAGCATTGTAGTCCCGGACGAGCGTCCCCCAAGTCTGATGGTCCCTTGTACCCCCTTCCTCCACCCGTGGCCTCACCCCCCGCTTCTTCTTCCCGTCCCCTTTTTTCCTTTTCGGGGTCCGTCCCTGGACAATTGCCCTAACTCGGTCGTTTAACAAAGTTTTCCGGTCGTGGCGCTAAATGTCATCTTGTCGTGGGCATTTGACCCCATCCTTCTCTTATAAATATCTCGATTGATCCTCTCATTGCTAATGAAGGCTCTTGCTTGCTGTCGTTAGAAGATTTTATTCAGTCAAGGGAATCTTCATGTGCGAAGAAAGGGTTAAGATGGATCTGGTCATTGGTGGCGCTGTACCGCCAACACCCATATATATATATATATATATATATATATATGTATGTATATATATATATATATATATATATATATATATATATATATTACATATATATTTTTAAGTATTTTAAACAAATTATTTGGATGATGGAGAACATAAACACAGGGGAAGGCTCGGAACCCTAAACACTCTAACGTTTCGTTCGCGTAGAACTTCTTCAGAGAGTGTATGTAGAACTGCAATTGAAGTTTATGTACTAAATCTAATTATCTTTTCGGACACTTGGGAAAGGTCGTTTTTCTGGCGTGCTTTAGAATTAAAGTACTAGTTTCTTTAGCTAAATTGATAAACCCTCCTCGATGATTCGATGAATTATTAGTTGAAATAAATGCTGATTCAACAATTCTTCTAGTGAATTTATCAAAACCTTCATGTAGCACTTCAGCTTCTCTCCAGTTTGGTAAATGATCGAATTTTTCCGCATGAGCTACTAAAGAAGTTCTACGCGAACGAAACGTTAGAGTGTTTAGGGTTCCGAGCCTTCCCCTGTGTTTATGTTCTCCATCATCCAAATATATATATATAATATATATATATATATATATATATATATATATATATATGTATATGTATATATATATGTATATATGTATATATGTATATGTGTACATATATGTATATATGTATATATATGTATATATATGAATATATATGTATATATGTGTATATATATGTATATATATGTATATATATGTACATATGTTTATATATATATATATATATATATATTGCTGAAACCACGAGAAAATCAAAGATCGGAATACTGAACGTTTTCGTCTTTTTAAGATGTTTTCAAAATGTCTTAAATAGACGAAAACGTTCAGTATTCCGATCTTTGATTTCCTCGTGGTTTCAGCAAAATATCTTTATTCACACGTTTTATGTGATTGCTGTTGTATATACATATATACATATATATTTTTATTTTATTTTTATTTTCAGCGGACACTCTTTCACTTTGTAATTTCTTTTTGTCATTCAGTTTTGGTGGCGTTTGTTAGTTTTGATTTGTACTGATGAAGGGAGCGAAGCACAAGCAGGACAGAAAGAATGGCGACCCGTGTGGTGCTTTTGGGTCCGGACCGTGATTTTTGATATTTTTATTATGTCGGTTTACCATTTATTTGCCTTTTGTTATTCTTGTGGACACTTTGTAATCAAATTTCTTTGTGTCTTTTAGTCTTGGTTTTTGTTTTTGTTTTATTTTATGGTTTGATTTGTACTGATAAGTGCATACAGGACAGTTAGAGCGGTGACAGATGACTCGTGTAGTGCTTTTGTGTCTGGTCTGTGCCATTTGATATTTTCTTTTTGGCCCCTTTTTAATTTTTAATGTTATTTCTTATTTTCGGTGGAGCCATTTGGTGACACTCTGTACTTACTCTGTTTTCAATTTCTGGGTGTTGTTTAGAATTGGTTTTGTTCCATTTATTATGACATGTGTTATGAGGTTTTTGTCTATTTTTTTCATTTAGGTAACGCTTTACACAAATTTGTAATTACCTTTTGTCATTCGGAATGGGTTTTGATTTTGTTCAACTTTGTACACTCCGGTGGGACCTGTCCCAGAGAACATCGGTACACTATTTAAATGAATCCTTTTGCTTACTATGTATAACCCTGAGGACGAACCCCGAACAGGGTTCGAAACGTCGGTAATAAATTCTGTTACTCTGAGTCCAGTGTTTCGAAATTTTTCCGATATCATGGCTCCTGGACTCCAGCTCTTTACGAACATATATATATATATATATATATTGTATATATATATATATATATAATATATATGTATATATATATTTGTGGGAGGGGGAACCACTGCCTTGCTAGGTCACTGGTGCCACAATTCCCCCATTTCCCCCCTCAGTTTGTCCTCGGTCTCCCAAGGGACGGTCGCCCTCTGATGCTCTCTCTTCCGGTTTTTGTCTTTTGCGTATCTTCGTGTTCTTTTCCTTTTTTCACCTCTTCTTTTGCTGCTTCCTTCGATCGACTACTTCTTTCTCACCCTCGTGATCCTCTCCTCTCTTTCTAGTTTTTATTCCTTTTTTTTAATTTTCTCTATAATCTTCTTCATATTTTTCATCTCCATCTTCGTCTTCGTCATCATTTTCATCCTCTTCGTTTTTGTCTTCTACTTCTTTTCTTCTCACTCCTCCTCTCCTTCCTTCTTCCTTCTTCCTCCTTTGTCTCTTTCTTTTTCTTGGCTCTGCCTGTGCGTTTCCTCCTCCTCCTTCTATTTCTTTCCTCCCTCTTTCTTTGGTTCTACCTTTTCGTGCCTTCATCCTCCTCCTCCTCCTCCTCCTATTCCCCTCCTCCCTTTGGTTCTGCCATCTGTGGGCACGGAATTCCTCCGGAGGCCCAGAGGGTCTTCCCAACACTTAGTTTTTGTCAGTTCAAGATTTTCAATTTGTGTGTACATGCGAATGTGTTTGTATTTGTGTGTATTTATATATATATATGTGTGTGTGTGCGCGCGCGCGCGTGCGTGCGTGTGTGTGTGTGCGTGTGTGTGTGTGTATGTGTGTGTGTGTTGTGTGTGTGTGTGTGTTTGTATGTGTGTGTTTGTGTGTGTGTGTGTGTGTGCGTGTGTATGTGTGTGTGTGCAGAGATGCAATGGTAGGTGACATGGTCTATTTGCAGGGTCGTCGAGGTAACAGTGGGTACATACATACATACATGTATACATGCATACATACACACACACACACACACACACACACACACACACACACACACACACACACACACACACACACACACACACACATACATACACACATACACACATACACACGCACACACACACACAAATACGAACACAAACAAACATAAACATAATGCAACCAGCCAAAGAGCCGCGTAGATGCAGTGACCTCTGGCGGCGCCGATGACCCGTAACTGATTTGATGTTACAATCTCCGGTCGATATCGTCGCCAGCCAGCCAGCCGCTCGGGCCGAGGAAAATAATGGGACGCCCGTGTAACCCCGTGGAAGTGCACATTTTAACCTTGAAATCTTCGAGAGAATAGGCGCTGGTTCTGCGGCACTTCCACAGGGGGAAGACGAGGAGGAGGACGGAGAGGAGGAGGAGAGATATAGAAGAGGAAGAGAATCGAGGAAAGGTATTGGGAGGGGGAAGGCGAGGGGAAAGTGGAAAGGAGAAGGGGAAGGTGAAAGGTGGAGAAGGAGAGGGAGAAGGAGGAAGGGAAAGGGAGGAAAGGAAGAGGAGGATGAAGAGGAAGAGGAGGAAAGGGAGGAAGAGGAGGAAGAGAAAGAAGAGGAGGACGAGGAGGAGGAGGAGAACGAGGAGGAGGAGGAGGAGGAGGAGGAGGAGGAAGAGAAAGGTGAGGAGAAGTAAGACTAAGAGGGGAAATCTCCACGGGGACACCTTGTGGACATCTTTTGGGTCCAAGGGGTCGGGGTGGGGATGGTGGAATTTGGCTATTTTTCTCGGTCTCTCCTCTTGCTATCACCTCCCGACCTTACCCTCGCCCTCATGCTCGCCCTTACCCTCGTCCTCATGCTCGCCCTTACCCTCGCCCTCATGCTCGCCCTTACCCTCGTCCTCATGCTCGCCCTTACCCTCGCCCTCATGCTCGCCCTTACCCTCGTCCTCATGCTCGCCCTTACCCTTGCCCTCATGCTCGCCCTTACCCTCGTCCTCATGCTCGCCCTTACCCTCGCCCTCATGCTCGCCCTTACCCTCGCCCTCATGCTCGCCCTTACCCTCGTCCTCATGCTCGCCCTTAACCTCGCCCTCATGCTCGCCCTTACCCTCGTCCTCATCCTCGCCCTT
The DNA here is from genome assembly GCF_046742065.1 of Oratosquilla oratoria. Lineage (NCBI taxonomy): Eukaryota > Metazoa > Arthropoda > Malacostraca > Stomatopoda > Squillidae > Oratosquilla > Oratosquilla oratoria. The sequence continues at coordinate 97,374,229 of NC_134777.1, forward strand.
ACCCTTGCCCTCATGCTCGCCCTTACCCTCGCCCTCATGCTCGCCCTTACCCTCGTCCTCATGCTCGCCCTTACCCTCGCCCTCATGCTCGCCCTTACCCTCGCCCTCATGCTCGCCCTTACCCTCGCCCTCATGCTCGCCCTTACCCTCGCCCTCATGCTCGCCCTTACCCTTGCCCTCATGCTCGCCCTTACCCTCGTCCTCATGCTCGCCCTTACCCTCGCCCTCATGCTCGCCCTTACCCTCGCCCTCATGCTCGCCCTTACCCTCGTCCTCATGCTCGCCCTTAACCTCGCCCTCATGCTCGCCCTTACCCTCGTCCTCATCCTCGCCCTTACCCTCGCCCTCATGCTCGCCCTTACCCTCGCCCTCATGCTCGCCCTTACCCTCGTCCTCATGCTCGCCCTTACCCTCGTCCTCATACTCGCCCTTACCCTCGCCCTCATGCTCGCCCTTACCCTCGCCCTCATGCTCGCCCTTACCCTCGCCCTCATGCTCGCCCTTACCCTCGTCCTCATGCTCGCCCTTACCCTCGTCCTCATGCTCGCCCTTACCCTCGCCCTCATGCTAGCCCTTACCCTCGTCTTCGTGCTCGCCCTTACCCTCGTCCTCATGCTCGCCCTTACCCTCGTCCTCATACTCGCCCTTACCCTCGCCCTCATGCTCGCCCTTACCCTCGTCCTCATGCTCGCCCTTACCCTCGCCCTCATGCTCGCCCTTACCCTCGCCCTCATGCTCGCCCTTACCCTCGCCCTCATGCTCGCCCTTACCCTCGTCCTCATGCTCGCCCTTACCCTCGTCCTCATGCTCGCCCTTACCCTCGTCCTCATGCTCGCCCTTACCCTCGCCCTCATGCTCGCCCTTACCCTCGTCTTCGTGCTCGCCCTTACCCTCGTCCTCATGATCGCCCTTACCCTCGTCCTCATACTCGCCCTTACCCTCGCCCTCATGCTCGCCCTTACCCTCGTCCTCATGCTCGCCCTTACCCTCGTCCTCATGCTCGCCCTTACCCTCGCCCTCATGCTCGCCCTTACCCTCGTCCTAATGCTCGCCCTTACCCTCGCCCTCATGCTCGCCCTTACCCTCGTCCTCATGCTCGCCCTTACGCTCGTCCTCATACTCGCCCTTACCCTTGCCCTCATGCTCGCCCTTACCCTCGTCCTCATGCTCGCCCTTACCCTCGCCCTCATGCTCGCCCTTACCCTCGCCCTCATGCTAGTCCTCCCCTCGCCCTCATGCTCGCCCTTACCCTCGTCCTCATGCTCGCCCTTACTCTCGCCCTCATGCTCGCCCTTACCCTCGCCGTCATGCTCGCCCTTACCCTCGCCCTCATGCTCGCCCT